>NC_038256.2:28969906-29089391 GCF_000004515.6 Glycine max | reverse complement strand
ATAACCATCATACATCATCCACATGACGGAAAGTAATTTAATTTATACATGTATCTAAGCCTGTGATTTACATGTCCAATTCAAAATAGAATCAAGGAACCGGCTACAAAAGAGTTGATAACAAAACACAATTCCCTCCCAAAATAATCCCAATGTCATCATGTTGGCTTGGCGACTCCCACAAAAAGAATCTCCCACCACATCATCAATTGTTGTTCATCTGCTCCTACGAACAAAGGTTCGCGATCATCACAAGTACCAACCACACGATACAAAATTGCAAGGTTGAGTTTATTATCAAAAGAAATCAACAAACATCAATTATTCATCAGTTCACATACACTCAATAACAAGTTGCCAACCTTTTTCTACCAATCAAATCAATCATGCTCAAAATGATGCATGCACCTGACTCAACTCTCAAATGCAATGTGGTCAAATCAATCACTCTCACTTACGAAAACTAGGCAACAAGTATTGAGGTCACCCTGTCACGCACAGGCAATCCCCCCCCCCCATGGTGATCAGTCTGAGTCACAAAAGAGTTCCAAACCGAGTGACATGCCCCTAAGTACAAGTATTTTCCCTCATGAAAAACTACAAGTACTTACTGACAAAGTTTATACTATTTCAATGCAATATGAAGTATGACACATAGGCACCATCAATGCACTGATTGTGGATAATTAAAGATTCTAAGCCACCCCTTCACTCTAAAGATGCTTAAAACTCTTTAACCACTCTATTTCCCTAACAAGGACATCCATCATGGTCACTGCACCCCCCATGTATATACACAACATACATCCATCACAATGACATCATCAACATCAACATCATGTCATCTCAATGACATTATCAACATCAATATCATCTCATCTCAATATCATCATCAACATTATCATAATAATCAACATCATCTCATATCAACATTATCATAAACATTTACATAATCTCATATCGACATTACCATAAACATTAACATCATCAGTAATCGCATTCCACATATATACATATAATTTTCATGTTTGAGATTCACACTCCCCAGGTCTTGAAATAGCATAAGTCTAATAAAACAACAATATCATTCACCAATAGCAGATATATCGCATCCAATTAGTTGAAAACATAGTTATTCTTGAAAACCAACATGCACAGGGACAAACATGCATCCCTATAATTGGGTTCACTAACCCCAACCGTAAATCAATAATAAAATCCCCTCACCTATTGATATCTCTCTGTCAGCTCCTCTCTACTTAGCTTGGAGGCCTCTCACGTTCACATCCGTCGGTCCAAACGTAGAGTTCTATATTCTAAATCAAAGGCAATTTAGTATGGATATAAAAAACAAGGTTAATATTAACATTCGAAGTCAAATACCCCTATCAAATTAAAAGGGGCTAAGAGGTGTTTCGGGGTCTACATCAAAGAGACTTCATTTTGAAATTTTGATCACACCAATGTGACCGGGGTTAAGCGAAGGCCACTAAACGACATCAATTTCAGAAAAGGGTAACTTCTACAACATCTCATTTTCAAGGGTTTTTCAAAGGAAGTGTAAAAACATTCTATTATAGTACCTAAATCGCAAGAGATACTAAGAAAATATCAAACTAACTAGGAGGAGACAAGGGAATCATGGTTACCTCAATGAAACCACGAAAGAAGGGCTGAGAGCTTGTTTCTCTATCGAATCCTTGAGGTGAATTTTGTGGATTCAACTCCAATTAAAATGTTCCTCTCCGTGCAGTGGTCCGGCGGCAAGCAACGACGGCTTGTGGTGGTCATCAGTGGTAATGGGTGGCGGATCAGAAGGTGTTAGGTTTTTGGGCATGAGTTTTAGAGAGAGATAAAAATCAAAATTTTCACACTAAAGAACGTATTTATAATCTGCAGATCTCGCTTACTGAGCTCGTCTAGCTAAGTGAAACTTGACTTTTGGTGCTGAGCGTGACCTCTCGTGCTGAGTGAGTTACCTCCTCGGGTTAAAATTGTGCTTATCACACTGGTCTTGCTAAGTAGATTTCCCTCTCAGGTTGGGAATTGCACTTAGCGCGCTCGTCTCGGTAAGCAAATTTCCCTCTCAGGTTGGAAATTGCACTTAGCGCGCTTGTCTCGCTAAGTGAGCTATCGAATAATGTTATTTAGAAAATCCCAAAGGTGAAAACATGCATACATGAGTCAAGAAACCTACAGTTCAAGTTTGAAGGTGATACAACGGTTAATGAGTCCAAGACTATGGTTTTACCAAAATAGGTTTGGGTAAAACTTGAAATATCACAATTTCAACATAGGTCATTCAAACTCCATATAACCTAATATCCACATCAAGAAATCATACATAGCTAATTCACACAACACCTTAACTCATCCAAATCAACCAAATAATCAAATAACACAAGAAATACATTAAACATCGATTTTCGGTTATCGAAATTTTAGAATGTTACACAAATGGGTAATTTTATGTGGTGATAGGGGCTAATAGCAATTTTTGTAGGGGTCAATAGTAATACCCCAAATTTATTTCTTATTCGAGGGTTTCTATTGATCCCATTCCATTTTCTATTGGTCCCTACATAGGTGTTGACCCCTTTTTTTTATTCCAAAATTCACGAAATCCTAATTCTGTTAAATAGAATGCACAACGGAATCATGATTCTGTGATGCATTCATCTTCACACCCTCACAAAATAATGAAACTGAAATTTTGTTGTTTAATGTACAACGGAATCCCATTTTATGTTTTTTCTCAACCCAGACATTTGACCAGAATCATAAATTTCATTGTAATTTTTTTTGGCACCACCTTTAACACAAAGAAATCGTGATTCTGTTGTTATGTTTTTCTACAAGACAATGGACTTATGATTCTGTTGTGTAGTAGAAAAACATAACAAAATCATGATTGTGATCTAAATTTTTTTGCACCCCCCCTTAAAGTAATGGAATCGTGATTCCATTGATTTTTTTTTCATAACACAACAGAATCATGATTCTGTTGGGATAGAAAAAAATTAACAACTGAATCATGATTCTATTGTAACATTTTCTTAAAAAATAAAAAATAAATTTGGTATTTTTTTATTGATTGAACACCACAACATTACATTTATTGACTGGACACTTCTTTTTTCTGAGTCGTATTGACTGAACACAATTTTTTATGATACACGTACCAATCGTATTAAATATAGATGCAATATAAACTGTTTATATTGTTGGTGCAATCTCTACCATTGTTATGACTCACGGGAGAGCACTGGATCATCTAATATAAATAGCAGTAGGGCTTTGATGTAACTTAACACCTTTATTTCTTGATATTCACCATATTGCTTAAAACATGAAGAGTATATTTTGTTGAATCTTCATCCTTGGTTTTAACTATGACAAATCGTTAGCAATGTAAATTGAAAGGATGATGGAATTAAGTGATGGCTGACATTTCTATTAGAGATAAGGGGAACAACATGAAGACTAAGTTTTGGAGCTTGAAGAAGTTTTGTCTCTTTGCATGCCCAACTCCTTGAGTGACATTTGTATTGATTGTTGCATCTTAGCCTCCATCTTTTCATATATACATCATGCATCATCATGTAGAGGTAGTAAGATTGTTTCTAAAGTTAGAAACTTCTTCAGTGCATAAAAATCTCTATTTTAATCAATTACAAGGCTATTCAAAATTGATTACTCAAGTGTTTGTAGCTTGCAGAGGAATTCTAGTTTCGATTTAATCGATTACATAGTTTAGTTGAGACCATGTGTGGTTTTTCATGAGTCTCTTCTTTAATCAATTACCAGGTGCTCGTAATCGATTACTTCGTTCTTAAAAGTGTTCCCAAAAGTGATTAAGAACACTTTAATCAATTATATCAAGAATCTAATCAATTACAATGTTCTTGAAAGCTTTACAGGTTTGGGGAAAACATTTTAATCAATTGAAATGATAATATAATCAAATACATTGACTATATAATCGATTACATGCAGTTCTAACTATTTTTTCTATAAATAACCATCTTGTGTTCTCACTTTTAAAATAGAAGAAAAATTTCTTAGAATAAGTTTGTGAATCAAACTTTCTAGACTTAGTTTTTAGAAGCTGTCATGGTAGAAGTGAGTTGTTAACTCTTTGTGAATTCAAGAAGAGATTCATCCATTCAAGCAAAGGTTCTTGCAAGTGAATGATCAGGTTGTGTCTCTCCTTAACTTTGTTTTTCGTGTGTTTTACATGTTGTTAGCATATGCATGAGTTCTCAAGGCATGCTAGAATTGGATTTTCTAGTTTGGGCTAAGTGTAGATGTCTCTTAGGCTTTAATTCACAAAGGACCCTAGGGTTGGGTACCTTAGTTCTTTTTTTGGGAAGAAACTGAGATTGATTGTGATTTCTTGTAAGGATTCTATATGCATAGTGAAAATCTAATTCAAATTGAATTAGATAATTGGAGTAACTTCTCTAGAAATAGAGAGTGAATCAGTATAAAAATTGGTGTACATCTTTTCTTGATCTTATCTTTCTTTCTCATTGTATTCTTGATCAATTTGATGAGTTTAAAGAAAGTTTCTTTTTGGAAAAAGAACTTTAACAAAAGGATTTCGTGTAAGGGTGATTGATTAGATATTGATTTTAACATAAGTTTGTGATACAATCATTGGAATATAAAGTTTTTCAAAACTCTATTTTTTAAGTTTGATTTGATTTAAAAACCAATTCACCCCTTCTTTGTTTGCGAGTTCCATCATCTTTTTCAATTTCTGCTCAAGTGTTTCAATGTTTATTCCCTTAAGAAGCATATGTGTTCTTTCATTTTGAGGTACTCAGAATGATGCTTAGAAAGGTTTAAAGAATTTTTGTTAGAGTTGAAAGCTCAAAAGTATTCTTGAATCCCATGAGAATGATGAAGTTTGTTTCCCTCTGAGTACTTGGTTCTTGGCAAGATACTGAACAACAAGGCTTTACATAGAAGAATCATCAAAGGCTACAAAAGCATCATGATTTAGAATAAAGTTATGCAGAGTCTACATTAGAAAGACTCAGAATGCATCAATTGGTCAATATTAGAAGACTGAAGTCTGACAGTTCTTCACCTTCCATATGTTGCCACAACCACTGTAGGCATATCAGAAAGGAAGAACCAACTACATAAGAAGATGCAAGATTGTTGAATGATGAAGTCGTCCATGAGAAACACTTATGTGTAGATTTGAAAGATTGAAGAGAAATACTCATTTTGACCTTGGATAGTGCATTAACACACCAATAAAATAATTTCTATTAAGTCTTTTTGAAGTAGTCAACTTCAGAAAGCTTTGAAGTTGTGAAGAATTGTTAAGAGTGATGAAGCAGCACTACATCAGAATAGAACATCAATCTAAAATTCATCAAGTATGGATTAATTCCTAACAAACATCAAGATGGCTATTCTAATAGTTCTTCAAAATGCCCATAAGAAAGGTTCCTTATAACAGAATCTCATAATGGTTCTATCTGTTGTCACATCACGAAAGCTAGAAAGTGCACTTACTTGCTCCAGAAGCTTGTCAGTTGTGTGGAGGCCACTACAATAGTCTTCTTGGGAGCTATTAGAAGCATTTTCAAAGGCTATGAAGAACAAGTTGAAGCATTCCAAATCTGCAACACATTGTGCTAGATCTTTGAGTGAGAAATCTGTATTTTAGCTTCAACCCTCTCTATGAGAGTGACCCATTTCTGTATTGTGTTTTCAAAGCTTGTAATAATCTTACATAGAAGTGTGAGATTAAGTTCCTAAGTGCAATCCCTCTTGTGAGGAGAAAATTTGTAATCTATGCAGTCAATCACAGACTCATTTTTTCTATAAAGTCCAATCGTGGTTGGCAAAGGAAGAAATCCAGTGGTGTAACTGGTCTAGCAAAGGTTAGGGTTGAAGTCAAGTGGAGAATTGGTAGTTCATTGAAAGCCAGTGGTTTGCTGGTCTAGTTATGAATTGGTTGTGTTAGTGAAATCTAGTATTTAAGGGTAAGGATTAAACTTAGCACAAGATTGAGGTGAACCAATATAAAATGAAATGACTGTGACAACAATGGAAGTGTTTCAGCTAATGATTCTTGAGGCATGGGATTCAGTTCCAAATTTAGTTACAATGGTTAGCGTGCTTCAAGCAGCCTCTGGAGGACATGCTGATTAGAAGGACATTTGATTCATGGCTATCCTGCAAATGCAAATTCCTAACACTTTTATAACAATGTGTAGAAGATGTGGTGAGATTTCAATGAAACAAAGAGTGTTTAATATTTATATTTCATTAACATCAAGAAGATCAAATACTATAAGACAAGTTTGCTAATTTTAAGGATATAGCAATAAAATATGGATCTAGCAGACTCTATCTTACTGTTATCAATCATGCAGATAAATAAATCGTGACAAAGGAAAAACATGAATGGAAATAATAGTAAATTCTGCAAAAGCTCTATTTTACAGGACACCAAAGTATATTTAAGGATACTATTAAAGTTTGACAGAAACCCTATGAACTCTAGATCAGGATGTGTACAAGTTAAACAACTGCATGCAACTTTGATACATATCACAACTTAATTAGTTACAACCTTTTCACCTTATCCCTTCTATTATCTCCTAGGTGATTAAGATTAACGTTTCCACAACAAAAAAATCAGCAACACGTTAACATATAACCAGTAGCAGTAACTGTTTTTACCAAATGTCGCAACCTACCCTTCAGCGAGAGGGCGACGCGGGGCTCACGGGTGCGTCTTCCGAGGGAGGAGAAAACGCGGAGTCGCCACCAACATTTATTTGAGAAAAACGTAAAAAAAACCAGAAAGGTGTGGTCTACAAACTTTAAGTGTGAAAGGTTCGGGAGTTGTATTTATGCACGGGGAAGGTATTAGCACCCCACACGTCTGTCACAAAGGACGACAACCTTTAATCAAGTGTGCAAAGATGACTTCAAATGTTTCATTTTTCCCTTTTTTATGTTTATGTCTTTTTATGCCTTTTTTGTATTTTTATCTTTTTGTGGTCGACAAGGGTGTTTCCCTTGCTCCTACGTATTCCTCAATTATGATAAGGAAATCAGACCTACGTAGTTCTTTGAGAACTAAGCGTTGGTAAGGTTGTTTTTATCTTTTTTTGCAAGATATATTTTGACTGAACAAAAGGTCATTTAAGGTGTTGGACCATTAAACGATCTTTTGTTTCTTTTGAAAATAGAGAAAAGCATTAAGGCATTGGATCATTAATGATCTCTTGTTTTTTTTTTTGAAAGAGGTGACAAAGTTATGTGTTGATTTTAGGCTTTTAAAAGTCCACATTTAACCAATAAAAGCAAAGAGGACCATTTCAAGGCGTTGGACCTTAGAATGTTTTTAGGTGATTTTTTATGACAATAGCTTGATTTGTGAGTTGATTTTAGCCTTAGTTTCACTTTGGTTATTAGTCAATTCGATTAAGAAAAATCCCAAAGAAAAACGTCTGGTTAATTTTTTTATTATTTTATTTAAAGATATTTTTTATTATTATATTATTATTTTGCCTCTTTTTGGTTTTAAACGTGGTTACGGCGTGAAAGATCGATCGGATTTTATTCTAACAGAGATTAAAAGATATTACAACTCAAATGATCGGTGAAAATTTATTTTATTTTTGATTAGGTGAGAAAATGGCTTAAATAAATGGTTTAAAGCACGTCAAAAAGGGGTACGGAAAGTAAACGAAAAAAAAATAAAAGCACGCGAAACAAGTGGGGACCACTAAGGGCACATAGAAGGAATTGAAAGGTTCGATTTCGGGAACTTACCGATTGAAGACCGAAGAACGATGAAGAATGGTGAAAAACCTTCACGAAATCGCCCACGGAAACGTCTCGCAAGCATTACGAAAGCGCCTCGGCTTGGATTTTCTTCACAAAAACAATTTTTCTAACTAATTTTAAGTGAATCCTAGATACCAGGAGGGTTGAACAAATTTTCTTTGCCCTCTTTCCCCTATTTATAGGGGAAAAGAGGGAGGTGGTTGCCGCCCAGCTCGCCCAAGCGAGCTGGGTTGCTTCCACCAGAAGGCATCGACAAAGTTGGACAACCACGACACTTCCTTCACCATTGTACCCGATCGTCTCTGCCTAGCAGAGAAGAATCCCGCGCGTCGTTGGGCTTGAATGTTTCCGGACGACGAGAGTAAAAACCTGCAAAAATTTTGAAAATGATCAGCACCGAACGACCAACATCATTCTGATACCGTTGAATTCGTTCCCCTCGGTTGACGAAAGACACAAATGACCATAAGGTATCTCTGCCTACCACCTGACTCGCTGTCCCTGGATGACAAAAGGTGCAGAAGACGATGTCGGTCTCTTCGCGTCAACGGGCTCGTTTGCCCCCTGGTTGATGAAAGGTGCGGGTAACCATAAGGTAACCCTGCATGTCAACTGACTTCACGGGTCAGGACGACAAAAGGTGCAGGAGACAATGTTAGTCTCTGTGCGTCAACGGGCTCGTTTGCCCCGTGGTTGACGAAAGGTGTGGGTAACCATAAGGTAACCCTGCATGTCACCTGACTTCACGGGTCAGGACGATAAAAGGTGTAGGAGACAATGTTAGTCTCCGTGTGTCAACGGGCTCGTTTGCCCCCTGGTTGACGAAAGGTGTGGGTAACCATAAGGTAACCCTGCATGTCACCTGACTTCACGGGTCAGGACGACAAAAAGGTGCATGAGACAATGTTAGTCTCTGCATGCTATCATGCGTTGAGTCTTAGGGATAGCAAAAAAATATTTATACAGATAACCACTTGGGTATTTCCGCCTGCCCCCTAACTTCACGGGTTAGTTCTTGACAGAGGTAGATGGTGCGGAGAAATTGCTTGTGTATCTCCGCACGTCACCTGACTTCAGGGTCAGTGTGATAGAAATTGTGGGGCGGCCGACAAAAGCGAGACTATTGCTCTTACGTATCCCCAATTTGTGATGAGGAACTCAGACCTACGTAGTTCTTGATAACTATGAGACTAAAAATAGTCTCGGTGTTTTTTCACTAAAATGCGAACATGTTTTAGTGAAGAAACAAAACTTCCAACTGATCAAAGCAACATATGATTTTTTTTATGAAGAACAATGCGTCTATTGGGGAAGGAGAGTATGCTGTTGAAATTTTCTCATAACCATAAATGAGATTTTGGATGTTAGCATTTCGTTTCTAAACGACCATTTAGAGGAAACACTGGGTCCAACAAAAATAGAAAAAATCACTCAAAGTGTATCAATCTCACACGGGTAAGTGTTTCATCCTAATTCCGAACCATAGTTATGTCATGACTTGGTTTTGCAAATCATTTCCTATCAAATCAAGGATTACATGCGTGATCGTGGATCAATATGACTTTTTCTTGGGAATGGTTTGTTTTCTTGTGGGGAATGTGGCTTTGAGTGTTCTTGGCCTTTTCCTTTTCTGTTTTTGTTTAGTGTGAGGCAAATAAGTCACCGGCGCATAGGATTTTGGTTGGCAATCAAAGGGAGAGGACCACTTTAGGTCGTGGTTTCCTTTCTTTTCTTATTTACTTGGTGGCAATTTTGTATTGTTCAGATATTGTCTGGTCCAAAGACCTTTCTGTACATTTCTTTTTCTTCCGATGTTTGATCGGGAATTTTCTTTCTTTTTTTTTGCTTTTTCCCCCTCTTATGATTGGGAATTTTCTTTCTTTTTTGCTTTCTCTCACTCTTTGATTGGGAATTTTCTCCTTTTGCTTTGTTTTCTTTTGAGGGCAAGGTTTATGGTGAGTTGGGACTTTGGCTCAAGGCTTGTAGAACGGATGGACATGATATACGTCAGAGCGTTGGTTTGGTCAGCGGTTCAGGGATAAAGGGGATGTCCCACATTATTTCCATGACACACATGCAACAATGATGATTAGGAAATTTTATGCAAAATTGGTCATGCATGCACCCATGTGGACACTCAAGCATCAAGTTTTTATGGTCATGTGACACTAGGGCTCAAGATTCATTTTCCCTATTTAAGTCAACCCAGTGTTTCCAAAACATGTTCTTTTATCAATTCATGCATTCATCCGAGTCTATTTTGGGCGTTCGAGAAAATTTTCACAGCATTCACCCTTCAGGTGTATACACATTTTTTTCAAAAACTGGTTATGATCAGTGAATCTTTTTCAAAGAAAAGTTGGAAGTTTATTCTTTTCAAAAGCATGTTGGCTTTTCAGTTGAAAGATATATGTTTTGTTCTTGTTTGTTTTTATTTTTTTTTTCATGAGGTATTTTGCTACCTAAACATATGTATATTTTTGTGAGGTATTTTTGCTATATACATGCGTATCCAAGGTATCTTGCTACCTAAACATACATATATATATATATTTTGTGAGGTATTTTTTCTATATACATGCATATCCAAGGTATCTTTCTACCTAAACACACATACATATATTTTGTGAGGTATGACTACCTTTCGAGCTTGTGCTTGTTTTATTTAAATTCCTAGGATCATGAGCAACTAGGTGTGTCCTACTATGACTTAAGAAACAAAAGGTGATCAAATAACAAGCAGAAATTTAAAAGGTACTAGGTTGCCTCCTAGTAGCGCTTCTTTAACGTCTTGAGCTGGACGCGTGATGACTTGTCGGTCACGGACCTAGTACTTTTGCTTATTGTCATACCCTAATTTCGTCCGGGGACCTTTGCTTGATGACATGCGACTTTTGTTTGGTCCTTGTGAGGTGCTTGGCACCCATCATTAGGCAATTTGTGAAATTCCGAGACATGCCGGAAAACAAAAGAAAATATTGATGCACAATCCGTGAGGTTCCGTGACACACCGAAAATCAAATGGAAGCATCATTGCACAATTAGTGAGGTTCCGTAACATTCCGTAAGTCAAAAGGGGGATGATTATGTAATCCACAAGGTTCCGTAACATTATGGAAAGAAAACAAGTATCGTTACGAAATTCGTAAGTTTCCGTAACTTTACGAAAAAAGAATCACCAAAAAAAGGCAAGGGGTGTACTTAGTAAAAATGGGGGTGCAAATAGCAACCAGGCCCACTTGGGCCCTCCAGAAGATTCCTCCAGAAGGCTGTTGCTTCTGGAGGAAGCAACCCTGCTCGCCTGGGCGAGCTGGGCGGCAAGCATCTCCCCTATTTTGCTATGAATAGGGGAGGAAGTGAACAAGAAAAGGGTTCAGCCCCTTAGGCACTTCTCTCTCTTTCGAATTTGCTTGGAAAAATTGTTTCCGTGAAGAAAATCTAAGCCGAGGCGCTTCCGAAACGTTTCCGTAACGTTTCTGTGAGGAATTTCGCGAAGGTTTTCGACCGTTCTTCGACGTTCTTCATTCGTTCTTCATCGTTCTTCGATCTTCAACGGGTAAGTACCTCGAACCAAGCCTTTCGATTCATTCTATGCACCCGTGGTGGTCCACATTGTGTTTCGTGTATTTTTTTATTCTCTTTTCATTTACTTTTTATACCCCCTCTTAACGTGCTTAAGTCATTTTATTTAAGTCATTTCTCGCTTAACCTAAAAATAAAATAAATTTCCACCGATCGTTTGAATTGTATTATCCGTTAACTTCGGTTAAAATGAATTCCGACCGTTCGGTCGTGCCGTAACCACGTTGGAAATCAAAAAAAGAGGTAAAAAATAATATAATAATCAAAAAACGTCTTTTTAGTAAATAAAGCGGAAAATCAATCAGACGTTTTCTCTTTGGGATTTCTCATTCTTAATTGAATTGACTAAATAACTAAACTGAAACTAAGGCTAAAATCAACTCACCTAGTCAAGCTCGTCCATAAAAATAGGTTTTGAAGTTTATCATTTAAATTTCTTACTAAGTAAAATGGATCATTTTCAAGGTCCAACGCCTTAAAATGATCACCTTTTAAGTAAAAAAGAATCACTTGATAAAAAAGAACTACGTAGGTCTGATTTCCTCATCGCAGTTGAGGAATACGTAGGAGCAAAGGGAAACACCCTTGTCGACCACAAAAAGAGAAAAATATAAAGGGTATAAAGGATATAAAGACATAAAAAGGGAACATAAAAATCAAAGTCATGTTTGCACATTCGATTAAAGGCTTCCGTCCCCTGGGACGGACGTGTGGGGTGCTAATACCTTCCCCGTGCGTAAATACAACTCCCGAACCTTTCACTTAAAAGTTCGTAGATCACGTCTTTTCCGGTTTTTCCGACGTTTTCCTCAAGTAAACGTTGGTGGCGACTCCGCGCGTATTCCTTTCGTGGAACACGCATCCTGCGAGTCACGCGTCGCCCTCCCGTCGAAGGGTAGGTTGCGACAGTTGGCGACTCCACTGGGGACTATTTTTAGAGAGTTAGGCCATTTAATCTTGTGCAATGTTTTATCATGACTTTCTCCTTTGATTGGTTTCCATTTATTTGTCTTATATTCTTGTGTATATAAACTCCTTGTTGCTTTTAGTGCGTTTTAAAATGTATGCATGAGGTAAAAATTTATTCATTTGATGCACACAAACACCAACACTACTTGCACACACTGTGAGTTGAAAAAGGGCCCTATACCCGGGTTCATAGGAACATAAAGAGTGGAGGTGAATTTGTGATCATGCTAGGTCTCCGACTTGCTTGATTACAGTGAACCCTCATCTAGAGTTTTCCTCTTTGAAAACATATTGTTGCTAGTAGTCCCTACTGCTGCTGTATGTTCTTCGAAGGGGATAATACCTCTAGAAACCGTCAAGAGAGATATGACTACCTTGGGGGGTTATCACTAAATGCCTAGTTAGTTCTTTCCCTTATAGGTCCCTTAAATAGGGGCACAGAGCAAATACGTTGTGTGCCATTTTTCACACTGCCATGCATAAGTATCATATACCCTTTTGCTTATGTTCAGTGAATATTGTCATACTATGTACATTCCCGCATTGTGTCTTTTGCATATGCATCGCATATGGGTTCTGTCTTGATCCCCTCTGTAAACAAACCAACGGAGGGTCCGTTTCGCCTTCTTAAAAACATACGTTGGGGCACTTTGCCACCCCTAGACGTTGTATCTAAGAAGGAGACAATTCCTCGGGCCCCCGCATTCCTAAGATACATCTGTGTCATATGCATTCCTTCATGCATTCATCCATTCCACCCATGAGATATCGGGGTTTTGATTTGCACCAGCTTTTTGTCTCACTTTAGTAAGCATGGGAACAAATCAAACCGGCAAGAGGTTTTACCAAGTCAAGGTTAAAAGCCTAGATACCACCAGCATCAAGGAATTATGGCGGTTGATGGAACCTCTCCAAATGCAAGCCTTCCGCAAGACTTACGGAAAGATCTTAAAGTTGACCATAGCAGAGGTATCCATAGAAGCCATTGCATCACTCACCCAATACTACGACCAGCCTTTGAGATGCTTCACGTTCGGAGACTTCCAATTGGTACCAACCATTGAAGAATTTGAGGAAATTCTAGGATGTCCTCTCGGGGGAAGAAAACCATACCTTTCCTCCGGGTGTCTCCCCTCTTTGAGCAGAATTGCAACTGTGGTCAAGGATTCAGCGAGAGGTTTGAACCGCATAAAACAGACTCGAAACGGCATCGCGGGCCTACCACGGAAGTACCTAGAAGACAAGGCAAGGGGTATGGCCAATCAAGGAGATTGGGTCCCGTTTATGGATGTGTTAGCTTTGCTAATTTTTGGGGTCGTCCTCTTTCCAAACGTAGATGGTTTGGTGGACCTAGCAGCAATCGACGCTTTCCTTGCATACCACCATAGCAAGGAAAGTCCGGTGGTAGCTGTCTTGGCAGATTTATTCGACACATTTGACCGAAGGTGCAAGAAGAGTAGCGCACAGATCATCTGTTGCTTTCCCGCTCTCTGTGTTTGGTTGGTCTCGCACCTATTCCTACAAGACACTAGGCATCCATGTCCGCTCCAGAGCCATCGCTCGTGTACTGAAAAGAGAAGAATAGATTGGGACCAGCTTTTGGCTGGGATAGGAGGTAGAACAATCAATTGGTTCCCCCGATGGAAGGAAGGAAAGGAGGGAGTCCTTTTCTCATGTGGAGGGTACCCAAACATTCCACTGATAGGAACGAGGGGTTGTATTAACTACAATCCCGCGCTCGCTATAAGACAACTAGGGTACCCCATGAGGGGAGCACCGACGGAAGAAAGCATGTCTCTTTTCCTTGTGAGGGATTTCAGCGCGCAAAATTTCAAGGCTATACAAAGAATCCATAAGGCATGGGAAACCCTGTTAAGAAAAGATCCAGAACTTAGGGGCATTCGTAATGGCATCATTGGTGGTTACCATGAATGGCTGAAAGTTCATATGCGAGGTTTAGATTGGCTTGCCAAGTTAAAAGTCGTCAGCGAAGAGAGTTTTGAAGCACCGGAGGAGGACGAAGAAGTCCAAGCTCTCAAAAGCGAGTTAGGAAAGGCGAAACTTGCCAAGGAGAAGTTCAAGTTGGCCGCTACACACATCCGGAAGGAGTGTGCCGGATTACGGGAAGAGAATGCAACTACCGCGAGAGCCCTTGAACAAGAGACCAAGAGGGCTCGCAAGGAAGAGTATGGCCGTAACAAATTTCGCGGAGCTCTGTGGGGTAGCAACAGTGAACTCAAGCTGCGAAGGGAAGAGAGGGACCAGTCGCGAGCACATAGCATGGTCTTGAAAGAGGAGTTAGTTGCCTGTTCAAAGTCCAAAAAGAGCTTGTCTCAGCGTTTATGCGAGACGGAGACCAACATGCTAGCTATCATCGCCAAGTACCAAAAAGAGTTAGGTCTAGCCACGGCCCACGAGCATAGGGTCGCGGACGAGTATGCCCAAGTATACGCGGAAAAAGAGGCTAGAGGAAGGGTGATCGACTCTTTACACCAAGAGGCAACCATGTGGATGGATCGGTTTGCTCTTACCTTGAACGGGAGTCAAGAACTTCCCCGATTGTTATCCAAGGCCAAGGCGATGGCGGACACCTACTCCGCCCCCGAAGAAATTCATGGGCTTCTCGGCTATTGTCAGCATATGATAGACTTAATGGCCCACATAATTAGAAATCGTTAGGAAACTTGTATGGTCTCTCAGACCTTGACTAGATACAACTTTTTGAAATAAAATGAGTTGGTCCCATGTTTCTACTCCAAAAAGCTTGTGTGAATCAAATCACTCCTGCATTTTATCTCTAGCATGCATTCTTTCTTTCTTTACCCACTCCTCACGTTTGATCTTTTAGGAAAAAACACCATAGCTAAACGCGCCACAAGGCATCCCTATCGCACCAAATCCAAATCTAGAACGATGGGTGATCAAGAGGAGACACAGGAATAGATGAAAGCCGACATGTCGGCTCTGAAAGAACAGATGGCCTCCATGATGGAGGCCATGTTAGGAATGAGGCAGCTCATGGAGAAAAATGTGGCTACCGCTGCCGCTGTCAGTTCGGCTGCCGAAGCAGACCCAACTCTCTTGGCAACTGCGCACCATCCTCCCTCAAACATAGTAGGACGGGGAAGGGACACACCGGGGCACGATGGCAACCCTCACCTGGGATACAACCGAGCGGCTTACCCTTATGGATTGCCGCCCAACTACTCACCACCCGTCCTGCAAGACGATGCGGGCCATCTTGCTTCTCCCGTACTTGAAAGAGAACCTCCTCAACAGCCCGACGAGGTCCACAAAGACCCTCAAGACTATGCTCGAAGGGATGTCGAGTTCTATCCCCCGATCCCCGAAGGGCCGGCACCCAGCACGTTGCCTCAGCCCAACATCACGACGCAACCAATAGTTTTGTCCACGAAACGACCGCCCCCGGCAACTGAAGAAAGGAGGAAGCTCGATCTCCTCGAGGAAAGATTGAGAGCCGTGGAAGGATTTGGGGACTATCCGTTCGCAGACATGACGGATCTTTGCTTAGTACCCGATGTTGTTATCCCCCCGAAGTTCAAAGTGCCGGACTTCGACAAGTGTAAAGGGACGACTTGTCCCAAAAACCATCTCAAGATGTACTGTCGCAAGATGGGCGCACACTCTAAGGATGAGAAGCTATTAATACACTTCTTTCAAGATAGCTTGGCCGGAGCCGCGGTAGTTTGGTACACTAATTTGGAAGCTTCCCGTATCCGTACTTGGAAGGATCTGATTACTGCCTTCCTAAGGCAATATCAGTACAATTCCGATATGGCTCCCGATCGCACTCAACTGCAGAATATGTTCAAGAAAGAGGGCGAAACCTTTAAAGAATACGCACAACGGTGGAGAGACCTGGCAGCACAAGTGGCTTCTCCCATGGTTGAGAGAGAGATGATCACCATGATGGTAGAAACTCTGCCAGTGTTCTACTATGAGAAGCTAGTAGGTTACATGCCATCCAGCTTCGCGGATCTAGTGTTCGCAGGGGAAAGAATCGAGGTAGGGTTGAAAAGAGGAAAGTTCGATTACGTTTCCTCCATGAGCGCGAATGCCAAAAGAATCGGGGCAACAAGGGCAAAAAGGAAGGAAGGAGATGCCCATGCCGTCTCTTCAACGCCCGCGTGGGTCAAACCCCCGCAGACACCTCATGGTACCCATCAGTACGCACAACATCACCCGAGCTTCTCGGCTCATACCGGGAACGCCTCTAGTTCGGCACCCGTGCAACCTAAGGCACCCACCCAGAGGGAAGCTCCCCAAGTTCCAACTTCGAACACGACTCGCCCGGCCGGTAATTCCAACGCGACAAGGAACTTCCCTCCGAGGCCATTTCAAGAATTCACCCCACTCCCAATGACGTACGAAGACCTCTTGCCGTCCCTCATCGCCAACCATTTAGCCATGGTAACTCCCGGAAAGGTCCTCCAACCCCCTTTCCCAAAGTGGTATGACCCTAATGCAACTTGCAAGTACCATGGGGGTGTCCCGGGGCATTCCGTTGAAAAATGCTTGGCCCTTAAATACAAGGTCCAACATTTGATGGATGCTGGGTGGCTGACCTTCCAAGAGGATCGGCCCAATGTAAGAACCAACCCGCTCGCCAATCATGGAGGGGGAGCAGTTAACGCCGTTGAGTTCGATGGGCCGCGCAAGTCTAAACCTTTAAGGGATGTGGCAACCCCTAGGAGGTTTATCTTTGAGGCCCTACAAAAGGGAGGTGTGATTCCCCATAGTGGGTGTAAGGAGGATTCCTGTTTGCTGCATTCCGGCGAGCTGCATGACATGGAAACGTGTTTGGGAGTAGAGGAATTGTTACAGCGGATGATAGATCAAGGTCGACTGGAAGTTGGCAGTGAAGAAAGAGAAGAGCAGCACATATGCATGCAGTCCACGGATGGGAGCAGTGTTGCGAAGCCCAAACCCTTGGTGATATACTTCACTAAGGGCACAGCTTCGCAAAAGCTCGGACACCCCTTAGCAGCTAAACCTGTTCCTTTCCCGTACCAAAATAGCCACGCAGTCCCATGGAGATATACACCTCCGAGGGGGAAGGAAGAAGAAGCCACCGACGTCAGCTCGTTGTCGGCTAAGGTAACAAATATCACGGGACTGAGTGGTGTGACCCGTAGCGGTCGTGTGTTTGCGCCTCCGGACCTACCAGTCCAACCCGTGAACGTCAAGGGAAAAGGAAAAGCGGTGGAGGAACAAGATGACGAAGCACCCCACGCTTCGAATAAAGATATTCCGGCAAAAGGCCTTCCGGAGAAAAAGGATGGTAAAAAGGAGGTGTCGCTAGAGGAAGCCAGCGAGTTCCTCCGTATAATTCAGCAGAGCGAATTCAAGGTTATCGAACAGCTCAACAAAACTCTGGCCAGGGTCTCGCTGTTGGAGTTACTCATAAGTTCCGAGCCTCATCGGGCTCTGCTAGTAAAAGTTCTGAACGAGGCCCATGTGGCCCAAGACATCTCGGTAGAAGGTTTCGGAGGGCTGGTCAATAACATCACTGCCAACAACTATCTTGCCTTCGTCGAAGAAGAAATCCCCGCTGAGGGGAGAGGGCATAATAAAGCTTTGCACGTATCAGTCAAGTGTATGGACCATGTCATAGCCAAAGTGCTCGTCGATAATGGTTCCAGTTTAAACGTGATGCCTAAGAGCACTTTGGAGAAATTACCATTCAATTCTTCCCACTTAAAGTCGAGTTCAATGGTGGTTCGTGCCTTCGACGGCACCCGCCGAGAGGTTAGGGGAGAGATCGATCTCCCAGTACAGATAGGCCCTCACACCTGTCAAGTCACCTTCCAAATAATGGATATTAACCCCCCCTACAGTTGTCTGTTGGGGCGCCCGTGGATCCACTCAGTGGGAGTTGTTCCCTCTACACTCCACCAAAAGTTGAAATTCATAGTGGAGGGGCATTTGGTCATCGTGTCAGGCGAGGAAGACATCTTGGTGAGCTGCCCGTCCTCTAAGCCTTATGTGGAGGCCGCAGAGGAGTCATTAGAAACCGCTTTCCAGTCTTTCGAGGTGGTAAGCATTTCCTCCGTGGATTCCTTTTCTGGGCAGCCTTGCCTGTCCGATGCAGCAGTAATGATGGCCCGAGTTATGTTGGGGAACGGTTACGAACCCGGAATGGGTTTGGGCAACGACAACGGCGGCATAACTAGCCTGATAAATGCCAAAGGAAATCGTGGGAAGTATGGTTTAGGCTATAAGCCCACTCAGGCAGATGTGAAGAGAAGCATCGCGAGAAGGAAGAGCAGTGGTCAAAGCTCGCAGTTGAGACAAGAAAGTGAAGGAAGTCCGCCCTGCCACATAAGCAGAAGCTTTATAAGCGCAGGTCTGGGAGACGAAGGTCAAGTGGTCGCGATATACGAAGATGATGTTCCGAGTACGTTGGATTTGGTACGACCATGCCCTCCTGATTTCCAGCTGGGAAATTGGCGGGTGGAGGAACGCCCCGGCATTTACGCAACGAGCATAATGTAAACCTTTACGGTTTTAAAAGCTCTATAGTTGGGCCTAGGCTTTAGAGTTTTTCTTTTGTTAAGGCTTTGTGTCTTTTGTTTTTGAATTTATAATACAAGGATCTTTCTTCATCTGTTCCTATGTCTCTACCCATTCTCATCCATTTGCATGTTTACTTCTTTATTTCTGAAACGGCAGATCCGATGACGAGTCCCCCGAAGGTACTAATACCTGGGACCCGTCTATCAACTTCGAGCAAGAAATGAATCAAACGGAAGATGAAGGAAACGAGGATGTGGGACCTCCCCCAGAATTAGAAAGAATGGTAGCCCATGAGGACCAAGAAATGGGGCCTCATCAAGAAGAAACAGAACTAGTAGACTTAGGAATTGGCAGTGGAAAAAGGGAAGTAAATATAGGCACAGGTATTACCGCACCTATCCGTGAAGAATTAATAATCCTGCTAAGAGACTACCAAGACATCTTTGCTTGGTCATACCAAGATATGCCCGGTTTGAGTTCTGACATTGTACAACACCGATTACCTCTAAATCCTGAGTGTTCCCCGGCAAAGCAGAAACTGAGAAGGATGAAGCCCGAAACATCCTTGAAGATAAAAGAAGAAGTAAAGAAGCAATTTGACGCTGGCTTTCTGGCCGTCGCTCGGTATCCAGAATGGG
Source organism: Glycine max (assembly GCF_000004515.6). Lineage (NCBI taxonomy): Eukaryota > Viridiplantae > Streptophyta > Magnoliopsida > Fabales > Fabaceae > Glycine > Glycine max. The sequence goes on along the minus strand of NC_038256.2, from coordinate 29,069,841 downwards.
TTGCCAACATTGTACCGGTCCCTAAGAAAGATGGGAAAGTATGGATGTGTGTGGATTATCGGGACCTGAATCGGGCCAGTCCCAAAGACAATTTTCCTTTGCCACACATCGATATCCTCGTAGATAACACGGCCAATTTTGCTTTATTTTCCTTCATGGACGGTTTCTCCGGTTACAATCAGATAAAGATGGCGCCAGAGGATATGGAAAAGACTACTTTCGTCACCCTGTGGGGGACGTTCTGTTACAAGGTGATGTCCTTTGGACTCAAGAATGCCGGGGCAACTTATCAACGGGCCATGGTAGCTTTGTTCCATGATATGATGCATCAAGAGATCGAGGTCTACGTGGACGACATAATTGCTAAATCTAAATCCAAGGAAGAACACCTTGTCAACCTGCGGAAGTTGTTCGAAAGGCTTAAGAAATATCAATTAAGGTTGAACCCCGCCAAGTGTACCTTTGGGGTCAAATCAGGGAAATTGCTTGGTTTCATTGTAAGCCAGAAAGGGATAGAGGTAGACCCCGAAAAGGTGAAGGCTATCCTTGAGATGCCGGAACCACGTACTGAGAGGCAAGTCCGACGTTTCCTGGGACGCTTGAATTATATTGCCAGATTCATATCGCAGCTCACCGCCATTTATGAGTCGTTGTTCAAGCTCTTACGCAAAAACTAAACTGATCGCTGGAATGAGGATTGCCAAGAAGCTTTTGGAAGGATCAAGAAGTGCCTTATGAATCCTCCTGTGCTTATGCCACCAGTACCTGGAAGGCCTCTCATTTTGTACATGACAATCTTGGACGAGTAAATGGAGTGTATGCTGGGGCAACATGACGAATCCAGAAAAAAAAGAGCGCGCTGTTTACTACCTAAGTAAGAAGTTCACGACTTGTGAAAGGAATTACTCCTTGCTCGAAAGAACGTGTTGTGCTTTAGTATGGGCATCCCATCGCCTAAGGCAGTACATGCTGAGTCATACTACCTGGTTGATATCCAAGATGGACCCGATTAAGTACATCTTTGAGAAGCCAGCTCTCACGGGACGAATCGCCCGGTGGCAAGTCCTGCTATCCGAGTTTGATATAGTTTACGTCACCCAAAAGGCGATAAAAGGAAGTGCCTTAGCAGATTATTTGGCTCAACAGCCTCTTAACGACTATCATCTCATGCATCCTGAATTCCCGGATGAGGACATCATGGCCTTATTTGAGGAAAAATTGGACGAAGATCGGGACAAATGGACCGTATGGTTTGACGAAGCATCAAACATTCTAGGCCATGGCGTTGGGGCAGTATTGGTCTCTCCGGACAATCAATGTGTACCTTTCACAGCCAGGCTAGGATTCGACTACACCAACAACATGGCCGAATATGAAGCATGTGCCCTAGCCGTCCAGGCAGCGATTGACTCCAATGTCAAACTACTCAAGGTGTACGGCGACTCAGCGTTGGTAATCCATCAGCTGAGAGGGGAATGGGAAACTAGAGATCCCAAGTTGATACCCTACAAAGCCTATATCAAGGAATTGGCTAAGACCTTTGATGAGATCTCCTTCCATCATGTTCCCCATGAGGAAAATCAAATGGCGGATGCGCTTGCTACTTTGGTGTCTATGTTCCAGCTAACGCCGCACGGGGATCTACCCTACATTGAATTTTGGTGTCGTGGCAAACCCGCGCATTGTTGCCAAGTAGAAGAGGAACGGGACGGAAAGCCTTGGTATTTCGACATCAAGCGATATGTCGTAAGCAAAGAATACCCGCCAGAGATCGCCGACAATGATAAAAGGACATTGAGAAGGTTGGCGGCCGGTTTCTTCGTGAGCGGAAGCATACTGTATAAGAGAAACCACGACATGACACTCCTGCGGTGTGTGGATGCCAGGGAGGCAAATCACATGATCGAGGAAGTCCATGAGGGCTCGTTTGGAATGCACGCCAACGGGCATGCTATGGCCAGGAAGATCCTAAGAGCAGGTTATTACTGGCTTACCATGGAAAGTGATTGTTGTGTCCATGTGAGGAAATGCCACAAATGTCAAGTGTTCGCAGATAATGTCAATGCTCCACCGCATCCTCTGAATGTCATGTCCGCCCCTTGGCCTTTCTCCATGTGGGGAATAGATGTCATCGGGGCCACTGAGCCCAAGGCCTCGAATGGTCATCGCTTCATCCTCGTAGCGATAGATTATTTCACCAAGTGGGTCGAGGCAGCTTCCTACACCAATGTCACGAGGGGTGTAGTGGTCAGGTTCATTAAGAAAGAGATCATCTGCCGATATGGTTTGCCAAGGAAGATTATCACGGACAACGACACCAACCTGAATAACAAGATGATGGGGGAAATGTGCGAGGAGTTTAAAATCCAGCATCACAATTCCACACCCTACCGGCCAAAGATGAATGGAGCCGTGGAAGCAGCCAATAAGAATATCAAAAAGATTATCCAAAAGATGACCGTGTCATACAAGGATTGGCATGAAATGCTCCCATTCGCGTTACACGGTTACCGAACTTCAGTGCGAACGTCAACTGGGGCAACGCCGTTCTCATTGATATATGGGATGGAGGCTGTGTTACCGTTTGAGGTAGAAGTCCCGTCATTAAGGATCTTGGCAGAATCCGGATTAAAGGAATCAGAGTGGGCTCAAACGCGCTATGACCAGCTCAACCTCATTGAGGGTAAGCGCTTAACGGCCCTGAGTCATGGGCGCTTGTACCAGCAAAGAATGAAGAATGCATTCGACAAGAAAGTACGTTTGCGCAAGTTCCATGAGGGAGACCTTGTGCTAAAGAAAATGTCCCATGCTGTCAAGGACAATCGAGGAAAATGGTCCCCGAACTACGAAGGTCCGTTTGTTGTGAAGAGGGCTTTTTCCGGAGGAGCCCTGGTGCTTACCAACATGGATGGCGAAGAGCTACCTTCACCCATAAATTCTGATATCGTCAAGCGATATTATGCTTAGAATCTGGGGCAATTAAGGATGTCGCTGCATGTTCTTTATCTTTATGCATTTTCTGGATTTCCCCCAGGGATTTCCCGTCTGCTGTATCTCTCGTTACAATCTTTCAAAGAAATGAACGTGGATTCGAGGCTTTAGTCCTCACTTTGGTTTCAAACCTTGCATTGATTTGTGATCACCTGAGCCCTTCCGCTCAGTTCATGGGATGCCCCAAGTGCTTAATTAAAATTGAACCTAAACCAACTTTCACTAAAATTTGCTGCGTTTGAAAACATTCATGCATACGCATACGCATGCATATTGTTGTGGTAAAACAGGGGCAAGATCATCTTGAGCTATCTTCTGGGGTAGAGACAAAACATGAACAGCAGAAATCAATCAAGGTAAGACAACGACGCGGTCAAGATTGGCCATACCTGGTTGTTTATTACTTGCAGGTACTTAGGAACGGATGCAAGTGGGGATGGAGTCACGACCGACTGATCGTTGCCCTTTCCCAGCGCTAAACAAGCAGAGAACGTCGCTGCAAGGCAGCCCCGTATCCTTTGTATTCGCAGTTTTCTTTTACTATTTGTTTGTTTTAAAAGAAAATAATAATAATAATAAGTCGTTGCCTAAATTCTAACTTAAGTAAATTCAAGTTAGGCAAAACGCTAACCCATAAGGAAGGAGGGGACATAGTTAATGTTCCCCTAAAAAAAAAAGTGCAGGTTAGCTCGCCTGGGCGAGCTGAGCTCGCCTGGGCGAGCAACCCCTGCACCAAAATATAAAAATGACGAAAGGGGGGACGTTTTTGCATTCAAAAACTTCTTTTCCCCCCCTTTCAAAAGCCATAGCCACGGAAGTGACGAGTTTGCACCCCTAGGGACTCTACTTTTCGCATTCTTCGATTCCGTTTTGCACTTTTATTCATCACCAACAAGTAAGTATTTCATCCCTAAGCTTTCTAGCTTTTCATTGGTGTATTTTGATCTCCTTTTGGTGCTCTAAATTGTGGGAATATGCTCAAATATGTGGGGCAATTTTGGTTTGTTTTCTTGCTTGATTACGTTGAATTGGGGGTTTGTATGAGACGGCCCTAGGCCTATAATGCATTTTAAAGTAATGGGGCATGCCACATTGTCCCCGTTTTCTTGCTATTGATGCCTAAACGCGCGCCCACCAAGTGTTCGGTGAAATGCCTCAATGGCATTAGCGTGTGATTTTCGTAGGGAAACAACCCATGGGGCATTTTGGTTTGCATATATTTTCTATTTTTTGAGACATGCATTCAGTTTCGAAAGGGCTAGAATAATTGCCCCACATATATCCCAGGCCTAGGAACCAAAGTTTTTATGCAAAAGAACACAAGAGGAGGTGCATATTGGGTAAAGTTACCCTTTTTGGCCAGCAATCAGCTATGAGCCACGCTACAATAATTTCCCTACGCCTAGATGTTTAGGAATTTTGCTCATCATAAATGTGTAGGTTTAGAATAGGTAGCAAAATACCTTTGGCAAGTTACACTTTGGGTGTGGTAGCAAAATACTTGGATGTATGTACATATAATTTTTGGTAGTCAAAATGTCTCACAAAAAAAATACATATATGTTGCATGTTATGTAAAGAAAATACCTTACCAAAAATGCCTTTTAATTTGAATGCAATTTTAGTCAGCAAAAGGAAATATACTTGAATTTGCATGCGGCTTTAGGTAGCAAAAACACTTGAATAAAGCATGAAATGTAGCACCTTATTGTGTAGATAGTCAAGATTCATCACAAAGTTTGTATATGCATAGGTATTAGAAATACCAGAATGTGCACGTGTGCAATTTTTGGTAGCCAAAATGCTTTGAGTATGCGTGTGTGTAAATTTAGCCAAGGAAGCGCATGTGATGTAGGTAACAAATACACCTCAGAAGTACATATAAATAATCTAGGTGACGAAGGTGCCTTGATTGTGCGTGGGTGCATTTTTCTTAGTTAGGAGGATATCTTGTGCAAGTGAACGTTCGTAAGGAAGTATGTGCATGAGTTTACTCTAAATTTACATTGATGTTTGTGTTTATTAAAGGAGGTTGTATGCCATTTTTGTTTTAAGAGTAGCATTTCTTGGTAAAACTAACTTTCCAAATGTTTGCCTTCGTAGGAAATGGCCCCGAGGAAGCTTGCCTCAAAGAGGTCCAGGAAGGATAAGGCGGCCGAAGGAACTAGTTCCGCTCCGGAGTATGACAGTCACCGCTTTAGGAGCGCGGTACACCAGCAGCGCTTCGAGGCCATCAAGGGATGGTCGTTTCTCCGGGAGCGATGCGTCCAGCTCAGAGACGACGAGTATACTGATTTCCAGGAGGAAATAGGTCACCGGCGGTGGACATCACTGGTTACCCCCATGGCCAAATTCGATCCAGAAATAGCCCTCGAATTTTATGCCAATGCTTGGCCAACAGAGGAGGGCGTGCATGACATGAGGTCCTGGGTAAGGGGTCAGTGGATCCCGTTTGATGCAAATGCTATCGGCCAGCTCCTGGGATATCCGTTGGTGCTGGAAGAAGGCCAGGAGTGCGAGTATGGCCAGAGGAAGAACCGGTCTGATGGGTTCGATGAGGAGGCCATCGCCCAGCTGCTATGTATACCGGGGCAAGATTTTTCCCGGACTGCTGCAGGGAGGCGAGCGCGAATTATGCGCACCAACATGACCACCCTGACGCAGATATGGATGACTTTGCTGCTCAGCAACATCCTGCCCACTGACCATAATTCCGACCTCCCCCTGCCAAAGTGTCAGCTGGTGTACGCCATCCTGACGCGGATGAGCATCCATATGGCTCAGTTAATCGCTGATGCCATTTATATTTTTGCAGGTATGGCGCCTACCAGGCACCCTTTGGATCCAGATAAGTCCAACAGGGCCCTGGGATTTCCCTCGCTGATAACAGGACTCTGCCAGTCGTTTGGAGTCCCCGTTGCACCTACCAAGGTAATTCGACCGCCCATCACCCGGGCTTTTATTGAGAAGTACTGTACTTAGAGACAGACTCAGGGTGATGCTCCACAGGCCGCAGGTGCGCCACCACCACCTCATTAGGCTGGCCAAGCTGGGTCATTTGACATGGAGCAGTATTTACGGCATTTGGTTCGCCAGCAGGCGGCCAACCACCGGGTACATGTACAGACCCATGATTGTCTATACCAGATGAGCCTCAGCATGCAGAGCCAGGGCTTCGCTTCTTTTTCATGCCCTACTCCAGACCAGTTCAGGGCAGAGGTCGCATGGCCCGGAGATTGGCCCGAGGCCCAAGCAGGAGAGGCGCCCCCAGAAGCTCCCGGCGATGGCGAGGAGGCCCACGAGGATGAGGAGATCGCCGATTTGCTTGACTTCTTGGAAGGGAGTGGAGCTACATGATTAGGAGATCCCCAGATTCATGTTTTCTTTCATATTTCGTTTATCATTTTTATGTTATGTTATTTATTTTATGACTTGAGAGACTAATGTTTGTTTTTGTTGTTTCGATTGTCATTTGTACAGCGCATACCTTTTTGTTTGGATTGTTGCATTAGTGTTTATATCATTACTATCAATGATGTTTGAAATTCTGGAACCGTGTAGAGTTCTTCGTTTAGGAACATCGTCCAAAAAAATAATAATATAAACAAAAATCATGATAAAAATAAAAATAAAAAAGAAAAAAAAAAGAAAGAAAAAAAGAGAGAGCAAATAAGGAAAGAAGAGAGCAAGTAAGAAAAAGAGAGGGAAAAGAAAAGAAAAATAAGTTGTCTAGCTGAAAAACCAACATGTTTTTGAAAAGAGATTACTTCCAACTTTTCTTTGAAAAAAAAAATCACTGATCATAGCTAGTTTTTGAAAAATGTGTGTACACCTGAAGGGCGAATGCTGTGAAAATTTTCCCGGACGCCCGAAATGGACTCGGATGAATGCACAAATTGATAAAAGAACATATTTTGGAAACATTGGGTTGACTAAAATAGAGGAAATGAATCCTGAGCCCTAGCATCACATGACCATAAAAATTTGACACTTGAGCGTCCGCATAGGTGCATGCATGACCAATTTTGCATAAAGTTTCCCAATCATCATTTTTGCATTTGTGTCATGGAAATAATGTGGGGCATCCCTTTTACCCTTGAACCAAACCAAACCCTGACATGTATCATGTCTGGTCATTCTACAAGCTTTGAGCCAAAATCCTCACCCAATAGGGAACCTATTGGGTGAGAACTTCTAATATGCCGCTAGGTTCACTTGAGGTTTATGCATGGTGCCTTTCATTGCCCCAGTGTAGGGCTTTGAGGTACCAATCATTGTCTTTCATCATGACCTTGTAGTAGGGAACCTATTGGGTGAGAACTTCTAATCTGCCCCTAGGTTCACTTGAGGTTTATGCATGGTGCCTTTCATTGCCCCAGTGTAGGGCTCTGAGGTAACCATCGTTATTTTGTTTTCACAACCTTGTAGAAAGGAAGAATGAAAGAAGGGGTTGATTCTTGCAAAATGAATTTTCCAAGGACAAATAACTCCTATTCTTGATAACTAACTTCTCTCTAAAAAGGACAAACTTTCCGGAATGATAAAATGAGGTCACATGAACGTCTATATTTTACTTGAAAACACAGTCAATCAAATGCTTTTTTCCTTTTCTTTTTGAACTTTTTTTTGCTTTACTCGTCGTTTACGGCATGCTCACCGAATGTGTAGCATGAGTAATTTCTTATTGAACGGTCTTGGAAGTCCAAACTTAGAAGCGCAGGTCGCTTGAGCAAACAAACCAACGGCTTGCACCCACATTCCAGTGGAAGCAAAGATGTAATTACGAAAGGATGAGGGACAAAGATGTCAAATTTATCCATTTTATTTAGCATTGTAATTGTGGTTTACAATAATGGCATAAACTTGAAAATCCTGATGAGTCATTAGAGACATCTAACAACAACTTTCAAAATTGCCCCATGTGTGGTGTCGCTTGTCAATGTTAGGATTCACAAGCGATTTTCCTCAAATTTCAGCCAGCCCGCATCAATTAGACTTTACACCTTACACTTCGAGGTCATACAGTGCTTAATGGAATGCCTCGGGGCTTCTCCATGACAAGCACACATTGTGTTCGAGTCGTATCCTCGGAGAAATGGAGGTTGAGGAACCTTGGTTGGGGTTATGGCTACCATTGAATTATCGAGTGGATATGGGAGTAAGTCATCATAGGACACCAGAATTAGGGTGAATTCTATATGCTTTTTCGCTGCAAAATTCCTTCCTTCGTTGGTGTTTTGGTTCGTGCTAAAGGTGGCGTTCGTGATTGGAAGTGTGGTAGACAGGCTTTGTGGTTGATTTAGGGATGGCCTTTATGGATGACTGGATGGTGGGTAGTGAGAAGGGCTGATATTGGCTGAGCAATGACATTGTTTGGCTGGTGGGAAGTTTTCATGTAGGAACAACAATCGCAGCATGGGTTTCTCCTTCATTCTCACCCTCTTCATTTGCCCCAATTTTCTCATTCGTCAAACCAGGATGATTAAATTTGCCTCTTTTCAGACCCACTTCGATCCTTTCGCGGGCGAAGACCAAATCCTCGAAACTTGAAGGTGCGTACCCAACCATTTTTCATAGTAAAACATTGGTAATGTGTCTACTATTATTGTGATCATCTCTTTCTCCGTCATTGGAGGTGCTGCCAGGTCTCTCCATCTTTGGGCATATTCTTTGAAAGATTCGTGCCCCTTTTTGCATATCTTCTGTAGTTGCATCCTATCCGGAGCCATATCAGAATTGTACTGATACTGCCCAATGAAGGCAACCATTAGGTCTTTCCAAGAATGGACTCAGGAAGGTTCCAAGTTAGTGTACCAGGTAACAGCTATCCCAGTAAGACTTTCTTGGAAGAAATGTATCAGCAGTTCCTCATCTTTTGTGTATGCCCCCATCTTCCGACAATACATCTTTAGATTGTTCTTGGGGCAAGTAGTCCCCTTGTACTTGTCAAAGTCCAACACCTTGAACTTGGGAGGGGTGATGATATTGGGTACTAGGAACAACTCTTCTAGGTTAGCAAATGCATAATCTTCGCCTTCTTCAATGGCCCTGAGCCTTTCCTCTAGATGATCCAACTTTCCCATTTCTGCCATAGCATGAGGGTTTTTACCCGCTATGGAATGCAAGAGGTGTGGTTGTGGGTGATATTGAGGGCCCTCCAAAGTGTTTTGCAGTGGTATATCACCAATTGCTTGCCTTTCAGTGGCATATCCGAGGCAAGGCTCGAAGTCTGCTAGATTGTGGTGGGGCATTTCATGCGTCTCCCCCATGGGTCAAGAGACATGTGCATGATCAGATTGAGGTTGTTGGCTCTCAATGAGTATAGGAGTGGAGTTATTGACATTCTCATTGGGAGTGTGAAATTCTGATACCAATGACAGATGTCGTACCGGATGTCACGACATCACGCTTCAGAACATGCAGATTATATTTGACTGTATGAACAGATTAAACAAGTAAATAACACAAGAGAATTGTTAACCCAGTTCGGTGCAACCTCACCTACATCTGGGGGCTACCAAGCCAGGGAGGAAATCCACTAAAATAGTGTTAGTTCAAGGTCTAACAGCCACTGTTTACAACCTTCTCACCTAACCACTACCCGTGCAACCTCTACCTAAGAGCCACTCTTAGGTATGAGAACCCCTCTCACTCCCTCTCAAACACTCTCCCGTGTTTACAAATAAATCAAAGACACACCAGAGATTGCTCTCTGAACAAAAGAGATCAACTCTACACACTAGAGATCAACTCTACACACTCAGGTCCAACACTTGATGTTAGGGTAGCATCAAGGTGGCTCACAAAACACTCAAGTCCCAAAACTCACAAAATAACTCTTCAATCCTGGACTTGGTAGAAAACTCGTGCAGCCTTCATGTTTATATAGCAGTGTGCGTATCTGGGCTGCAACAACTTGTGCTGGAAGAGATCTATCATTCTTCTGAAAAATCTGCACTTAAAGATCTAAAAGATACAGTTTGATCTTTTAGCTTTTATCTTTAATCTTTAATCCCTGAACGAACTCTTCTAGTTTGTAATTCGTACTTTAATTATCTTTTAATTCGTTCCTAAAGATAGATCGTCTAATCTGTTGCTAACTGCACAATAATCTGTTAAAGATATAACAGATTTATGTGTCCAGTATTTTCGGGCCAGATGTCCTGGACATCGTATCCGACATCGTGGATCCTGCAGCTTCAATTCTTCATTTGACATTTTATCTTGCCTTGTGCATTGTGCAGCCCGATCTTATTCCTTGACATAACGTTGGACATCATGTGCAGCAACTCCAGCTTTCCTTCATTGTCTAAGTGCTTATGTTTTAACAAAATCTTAGCCAATCTTTTTAAAACTCAGTAGAGCTAAGCACTAACAATCTCCCCCTTTGGCAAATTTTGTCTAAAACATACTTAGACACTTCCTGAGCAGGTACGAGCAGTTATGCAAGTGGGATCAGCAACTTTCATTATCAGAGTAATCAAGCACAGCGGTATCTGTAGTGGTAACAGCAAAATTCTGCAAGTTGCAAGTCGTTTCCAGGATGTCAAGACATCTCACGTGACATCAGCTTTCTGCTCCCCCTGTCTCCATGCTCCTACTGCTGTGAAGCAGTTCACTGCAGCATCTTCTATCAGCTACTAGTCTTTTACAGGATGTCAAGACATCTCATGTGACATCAGCTTTCTGCTCCCCCTGTCTCCATGCTCACTGCAGCATCTTCTATCAGCTACTAGTCTTTTCCATCAGTCATCATCAGCAGCAGCAGTCTCCCCCTCAAAATCATATACATACAACTCCCCCTCAAAATCATGAGTCATGCATACATCGTATCCTACTGCCATACATCGTATCAATCATGCATAATACTACTATTGCATACATAGTATCCTACTACTCAAAATCATAAATCATGCATAATACATAACACTATTACTCCCCCTTTTTAGACAGAATTTGACAAAAGTAGAATGCATGAGCTTAAGGTGCAAATATTACAGACCGATAGTAATCAAGTGTTCAAAGGGACATGCCCCTTTAGCTAGTAAAAGCAAAAATAAAGGTCTGATGGTCATGGGGTGGCTTCAGGATCATCATCTGATTCAGTATCCTCTGCTGCTTCTTCCTCTTCCTCAGCTGCTTCTTCCTCTTCCTCAGCTGCTTCTTCTTCTTCCTCAGCTGCTTCTCCATCATCAATGCCACTTTCTGAGAGCCTTTTGATCAGCCGTTCTAGCTCCATCTTCTTCTCTGTGGTGGCTTTGATGGTTGCTTCCAGCACCTTGCATGTGTCCTTGAGTTCAGCAATCAGAGCATCCTTGGACACAGCACCTGAAGCAGCAGCTTTCCCTGATGTCGAGACAATGTCTGGGACATGTGTCCCCTCAAACAGTTTGTAATGCAGGGATAGAGGAGATTCTCTCTTCATCATAGAGTCAGTGTAGTTTAAAATATTGGGATGTTGACTCAACATAATGCCACACAATACAGTTGGGAAGGCAATGGGTAATTTGACAGCAAATGATTCTGAATGCTTAACAGTTTGATCAAAAATATAGTTTCCAAAATTAAATTTGGACTTGGTTCCAACAGCATACAGAAATTTACCCAAACCTGTGGCAACAGTGGAAGTATGATTGGTGGGTACCCAGTTTGCAGCGCCAATCCTGTGCAGAATTGCATACTTCACACTTAGCTTCCCTGCAGAAAGCTTCCCTTTCTTTGGCCAATGCTGGACTTGTTTGGCAGTGATTTCCTTGGCAATCTGATGCTCAGAAACAGCAATATCCACCACTCCATCTGTTGGTCTGTCCAGGTATTTGTTGATTACAGCAGGGGAGAATCTAACACATTTTCCTCTGACAAACACTCTTTGGTACTCATCACTCTTTCTGTTTGTTATGTCAGAGGGAATGTTGACAATGAATTCCCTGACTAGACTTTCATAGCAGTCTCCCAACTTGGTGACAGTTCTCAGCAGTCCAGCAGCCTTGATGAGGTCCATGATCTCCTTGCAATCCAAGGCAGCTCTTCCCAGTTCTCTTTCCAAGGCAAGTCTGCGTTGATACACAAATTTCCACCTTTCAGCATTGCCAATGGAGTGGAATGAGATGTTGTCCAATGGTGCATCAGGGACATTTCCAGGCACCTTTTTCCCTGAAGTCTTGGCCTTCTTGATGTCGGGAACATCTAGTTCGACATCATCATCAGAATCAGATGAGGAAATTTCTTTCCTCTTCTTGGAAGGGATTGCAACTTTGCTCCGTCTGGATGTGGTAGGAGTGATTGGAGTGCTCTTCTTCTGTGCCATAGTTTTGATTCGTCCAGACCTCTTAATGGGGGTTTTTCCCTTTCGGCTTTGTAATCTCTCTGCAATGCCAGGTGCCAACTTGTTGGCAATGGGTTCCTCATCAGATTCTACCTCTTCTAGGTCAATGAGGTCACCTGGAGCAGGTTCTGGTGCCCGTGGTGCAGGGGTCTCCTTTGTGGCTTGATCATCTTCCTCTGTTGATTCCTCTTTGCTGGGTGAAGAGAGGATTTCAGCATTTGGGGTGGAAGATGTTGGAACATCTTTCTCAGCATCAGGAACAGAAACATCTGGGGTGGAAGATGTTGGAACATCTTCATCAGCATCAGGGACAGAAGCATTTTTCAAAATGCTACTCACAATACTGCGGATCTTCTTGTCCATCTCCGTGTCTACTTCCCTAGGACTTGTTGCAAGGCTAGGGTTTTCAGAAATCTTCACACCCTGTTGTCGTTTGGGAACCAGTTTTTCAGGAACAGGGGCTGAACCAGGAATCATTTGTATGGGCTGGATATTGAATTCAGGTCGTTCCTGGTTTGATGGTGCTTTGGTGGATGAAGGAGATGATGGTACAGAGGGTGAACCAGGAGCTGAAGTTTCTTTTGGTGAGGTAGCCATGGAAGTGCAGAGCCTTTGGACTGATTTCGTAAATCTCTGAGAGCTGTTGGGGAATGCTGAAAACGAGATTACCACGAAAATATAAGTTTGAATAAGGAATGTAGAGGGACGTGTGAAGCAACGGTCGAATTTGTTTTGGCTCAGTAGTGAACGTGCTATTAATGTTAAGTGAGACGTTTGAGCACGTTCAGATAGCAGTAGCTGCTATAATTCCTCTAGCAGACAAATGCCCAGCTTGCCCCTCAGTTTTTCAAACTGATTTGCATCCAATGCCTTTGTGAAAATATCTGCTATTTGTGCCTCAGTGTCAACATGCTCCAGTGTGATAACTTTATCATCAACAAGCTCTCTAATATAGTGATGTCTAATGTCAATGTGCTTGGTTCTACTGTGTTGAACAGGATTTTTAGAAATATTAATAGCACTCAAGTTGTCACAGTACAATGTCATGACATCTTGTTCGACATTGTACTCCTTCAGCATCTGCTTCATCCAAACTAGTTGTGAACAGCTGCTTCCTGCTGCAATATACTCTACTTCAGCAGTAGATAGGGACACACAGTTCTGCTTCTTGCTGAACCATGAAATAAGATTGGTTCCCAAGTAGAAACATCCACCAGAAGTGCTTTTTCTGTCATCTGCACTTCCAGCCCAATCAGCATCACAATACCCAACCAGCATTGAATCTGAACAATGACAGTACATAATCCCATAATCACTGGTGCCATTTACATATTTCAGAATTCTCTTTACTTGAGTCAAGTGACTTATCTTAGGATTGGCTTGATATCTTGCACACACACCTACTGCATAGGTGATGTCGGGTCTGCTAGCTGTTAAATATAGTAAGCTCCCAATCATGCTTCTGTACAGACTTTGATCAACACTGGTGCCAGCTTCATCCTTTGACAGCTTCAAGTGATTAGGTGCAGGTGTTCTTTTATGGCTGGCATTTTCCATCCCAAACTTCCTGACAATGTTCTTTGCATACTTGCTTTGTGAGAGGAATATGGAGTCTTCCATCTGCTTCACTTGGAGTCCCAGAAAATAAGTCAGCTCTCCAACAAGACTCATCTCAAATTCAGATTGCATCTGTTGAACAAAATGTCGAAGCATCTCATTCGACATCCCTCCAAATACAATGTCATCAACATATATCTGTGCTATCATCAAGTTTTCAGCATCTTGTTTGACAAAGAGAGTCTTGTCAATTCCTCCCTTCCTATACCCTTGCTGAGTAAGGAACTCTGTTAGCCTTTCATACCAAGCTCTTGGAGCTTGCTTCAATCCATAGAGAGCCTTCTTGAGCCTGTATACATGATCTGGATGAGTTGGATCTACAAATCCCTTTGGCTGCTCCACATAGGCTTCTTCATTCAGGTATCCATTCAGAAACGCGCTCTTCACATCCATTTGGTACAGCTTGAATTTGAGGATGCAAGCTACACCAAGTAACAATCTGATGGACTCAAGTCTAGCAACTGGAGCGAAAGTTTCATCAAAGTCTACACCTTCAATCTGAGTGTAGCCTTGAGCAACAAGTCTGGCCTTGTTTCTGGTTATAACACCTTCTTCATTGGTTTTGTTCTTGAAGATCCACTTGGTGCCAATCACATTGGTTCCCTCGGGTCTAGGAACTAGCTCCCAAACTTCATTCCTTTTGAATTGCTCCAATTCTTCTTGCATAGCATTGATCCAGAACTCATCAGTCAGTGCCTCTTTCACATTCTTGGGCTCAATTTTGGAGACAAAGCATGAATTGGAGACAATCTCAATCTCCCTTGATCTTGTAGTGACCCCTCTGTTTGGATCTCCTATAATCAGCTCCTTGGGGTGCATTTTCTGGATTCTAGTGGAGGGTCTCTTGTCAGGTTGATTGATGTTTGGTTCATCTGTAGCAGAATCAGAGTTTTCTGCATTTTCTCCACTTTTAGCTGTATCTGCTACATTGTCTCCCGATGTTCTGACATCTTCTTCGACATCCTTCTTTCTTGCTGGAGTTAGATCATCAACAACCACATTGATGGATTCCATCACAGTTCTGGTTCTGGAATTTAATACTCTATATGCTCTGCTGTTTGTAGAGTATCCCAAGAATATCCCTGCATCACTCTTGGGATCCATCTTTCTCCTTTGCTCTCTATCTGCCAAAATGTAACATGGGCTTCCAAAGATGTGAAAGTGCTTGACAGTTGGCTTCCTCCCTTTCCAGATTTCATACAGTGTGGTTGGAGTCCCTCTTCTAAGTGTGACTCTGTTGTGGATGTAGCATGCTGTGTTCATGGCTTCAGCCCAAAGATTATAGGGAAGTTCTTTGGCATGGAGCATAACCCTAGCAGCTTCTTGCAAAGTCCTATTTTTCCTTTCAACTATGCCATTTTGCTGTGGTGTAATGGCTGCAGAGAACTCATGAGTGATGCCTTCAGATGTGCAGAATTCAGTAAACTTGCTGTTTTCAAACTCTCTGCCATGGTCACTCCTGATTCTCTTGATGACACAGTCTTTTTCTCTTTGAAGTCTTAGACTCAACTCCTTGAATACTTCAAAGATGTCTGATTTCTCTCTGATAAAGTTGACCCAGGTAAATCTGGAGAAATCATCCACAACAACATAAGCATACCTCTTTCCTCCAAGGCTTTCAACTTGCATAGGCCCCATCAAGTCCATGTGAAGTAGTTCCAGCACCCTGGAAGTGGTCTGATGTTGAAGCTTCTGGTGGGACATCTTGACTTGCTTTCCAATCTGACATTCACCACAGATTCTACCTTCTTCTATTTTCAGATTGGGAATGCCTCTAACAGCACCTTTGTCAATAATTTTCTTCATGCCTCTTAAGTGCAGATGTCCAAATCTTTGATGCCATATTTTGACTTCATCTTCTTTGGAGAATAGACATGTGGAGGAATAACTGGTTTCTTGAGGTGTCCATAGGTAACAGTTGTCCTTTGATCTGCTGCCCTTCATTAGGACTTCACTCTTCTCATTTGTCACCAAGCATTCTGACTTTGTGAAGTTTACATTGAATCCTTCATCACACAACTGACTGATGCTGATCAAGTTTGCAGTCAGTCCCTTCACCAGCAGTACTTTGTTCAGACTAGGAAGTCCATCATGGACTAGCTTTCCCATTCCAGTGATCTTTCCTTTAGAGCCATCTCCAAATGTCACATAGCTAGAGGAGCAGGGTTCAATGTTCACCAGGAATTCTTTAACTCCTGTCATGTGTCTGGAACAGCCGCTATCTAGGTACCAATCTTCCTTAGCTGATGCTCTAAGTGAAGTATGAACAACAAGACTAACAGTCTTGTGTTTTGGAACCCACATCATCTTCCTTCCACTGCTGCTACTTTGAGTTCCATGATGTGGATGGCCATGTAAATGATAGCAAAAGGGCTTTATGTGACCATACTTGCCACAGTAGTGACACCTCCACTTCTTTCTTTTGCTCTTTTTCTGCTGCGTTCCATGATGTCGAGACCGATGTTGTGACATCGTGGCTCCAGTGTTGTTTTTGGCAGGAACAAATTCTGTCAAGGTTATTCTGCCAGCAGATTTATGATTAAACCCAAGTCCTCTCTGGTTGCCAATATTCTTCCCAAGCTGTAGCACCTCATCAAGCATATCTGAGCCTTTATTCAGCATCTTTATTGATTTTGTCATGTTTTCCAGTTTAGAGTTCAGAAAACCAACTTCTCCTTTAAGCTCAGAGATCTCCTCTTCATGTGCCTCCTTCTCAGCCTCCAGATTTGCAATGACCTTCTTCAGTTGTGCTTCTTGCTGAAGAATCTTCTCACTTTTGATGCATAGTTCTCTATAGGATGTAGCAAGCTCATCAAAAGTGATTTCACTGTCTGTATCACTTGAATCTTCAGCAGATTCAAATCTCCCAGTGAGTGCATTCACATCTCTGTCAGAATCACTTTCTTGTTCACTTTCTGCATCATCAGACCGACATACAGAAAGTCCTTTCCTCTGCTTCTTGAGATGAGTGGGACATTCTGCTTTGATGTGTCCATAGCCTTCACACCCATGGCATTGAACTCCTTTGCTGTGACTGGGCTTTTCATCTGACCTTTTCTGGTATTCACTACCTTTCCTGATGTCGAAAGGGATGTTCCGGACATGTGGTTTCTGCCTCCTGTCCATTCTGTTCATCACTTTGTTGAACTGTTTTCCAAGGAGCACAACTGCGTTAGTCAGACCTTCATCAATATCCAGGTCATACTCATCTTCTTCTCCTTCATCATTGGACACGAAAGCCAGATTCTTGCTCTTCTTTTCAGCCCTATCCGAGAGTCCTAGCTCAAAGGTTTGAAGGGAACCAATGAGTTCATCTACTCTCATGTTGCAAATGTCTTGGGCCTCCTCTATTGCAGTGACTTTCATGTCAAATCTCTTAGGCAAGGATCTGAGGATCTTTCTCACCAGCTTTTCATCTGTCATCCTCTCTCCCAAGGCAGTGCAAGCATTGGCAATTTCAAGAATGTTCATGTGGAAGTCATGAATACATTCTTCCTCCTTCATCTTCAGATTTTCGAATTTTGTAGCCAACAGTTGCAATCTGGACATCTTCACTTTGGAGGTTCCTTCATGAGTGGTTTTCAGGATCTCCCATGCATCCTTGGCCACTGTGCATGTGTTGATCAGTCTAAAGATATTCTTGTCAACTCCATTGAATAGAGCATTCAAGGCTTTGGAGTTTCCAAGTGCCAATTCGTCTTCTTCTTTTGTCCAGTCTTCTTCTGGCTTTAATTCATCAGTGGGCTTTCCTTCTGTGTCCAGCATCTTGGGATGTTCCCAGCCTTTGATGACAGCTTTCCAGGTTCTGCTATCCAGTGATTTGAGGAAGGCCACCATCCTTGCTTTCCAGTATTCATAGTTGGTTCCATCCAGAATAGGTGGTCTGTTCACTGGTCCTCCTTCTTTCTCCATGTTCATCAAAATTTATCTCCCTAGATCTCACTCAGTGATTTCGAGTGCCTGCTCTGATACCAATTGAAATTCTTATACCAATGACAGATGTCGTACCGGATGTCACGACATCACGCTTCAGAACATGCAGATTATATTTGACTGTATGAACAGATTAAACAAGTAAATAACACAAGAGAATTGTTAACCCAGTTCGGTGCAACCTCACCTACATCTGGGGGCTACCAAGCCAGGGAGGAAATCCACTAAAATAGTGTTAGTTCAAGGTCTAACAGCCACTGTTTACAACCTTCTCACCTAACCACTACCCGTGCAACCTCTACCTAAGAGCCACTCTTAGGTATGAGAACCCCTCTCACTCCCTCTCAAACACTCTCCCGTGTTTACAAATAAATCAAAGACACACCAGAGATCGCTCTCTGAACAAAAGAGATCAACTCTACACACTAGAGATCAACTCTACACACTAGAGATCAACTCTACACACTCAGGTCCAACACTTGATGTTAGGGTAGCATCAAGGTGGCTCACAAAACACTCAAGTCCCAAAACTCACAAAATAACTCTTCAATCCTGGACTTGGTAGAAAACTCGTGCAGCCTTCATGTTTATATAGCAGTGTGCGTATCTGGGCTGCAACAACTTGTGCTGGAAGAGATCTATCATTCTTCTGAAAAATCTGCACTTAAAGATCTAAAAGATACAGTTTGATCTTTTAGCTTTTATCTTTAATCTTTAATCCCTGAACGAACTCTTCTAGTTTGTAATTCGTACTTTAATTATCTTTTAATTCGTTCCTAAAGATAGATCGTCTAATCTGTTGCTAACTGCACAATAATCTGTTAAAGATATAACAGATTTATGTGTCCAGTATTTTCGGGCCAGATGTCCTGGACATCGTATCCGACATCGTGGATCCTGCAGCTTCAATTCTTCATTTGACATTTTATCTTGCCTTGTGCATTGTGCAGCCCGATCTTATTCCTTGACATAACGTTGGACATCATGTGCAGCAACTCCAGCTTTCCTTCATTGTCTAAGTGCTTATGTTTTAACAAAATCTTAGCCAATCTTTTTAAAACTCAGTAGAGCTAAGCACTAACAGAGTGTATGCCACATTGGGTGGTGTATAGTTGGGAGGCAAGCCATGTGGCGAGAAGGCGTGCTCGTTTTGAATTTTCCCATCATGTGGGCCGACCGTACTTCCCAAATCTTTGCTACCATATCTGAGGTTGCATGATTCATTTGGTTCAGGCCAGATGGGGCGTCGAGTTCACCTTAGCAACAGCGTTGGTAGCGGCAACTGCAACTGCATTGGCTTCCATTATCTTCTTCATGCTCATCATGGACTCCATCATTATGACCATTTTCTCTTTCATGGCCTCCATGTCGGCCTTCATTTGCCCTTGCACCTCCTCTACTTCACCCATTACTCTAGCTCTAGCACGAGTTCGGTAAGGGCACCGTAAAACATGTTCTTTTCTTTTTTATAACAGTGATTAAGTTCATTTTTTTCAAGGAAAGAATGCAATGAGCAATGCAACCAATGAAAAGCATGGATGTATGCGAATGATGCACAGTTGAAGTATTGCGAATTTTTACGCAGGACATGGGGTTGAATCAATTTAGATTTTCAACATGGTCCATGACATCTTTGTCAAGGTGAAACTGGAAGTAACAAGGACATTAACAGTCCTAAACATGTTTGGCAGTAGGCGAAGCAGCAATGTAACTCGATCCATCTTTTGTCCCAATTTTTTGCAAGATGGTTACTTCCATACTTCAACTTGACTTGATGAACCTTTTCGTAAAAGCATGAGTTTGGTTCAACCCTATAATCCAAGGAATGGAAATTCTGATCGCCAATACTTCAACAACATTTCATAGGGATGAAAGACTCGGGAATACGCATGCTATGCATAGAAGATGTAATTATGAGATTGAGATGCCCGAAGAGACATCATTTCCTAGTTAACCATGCATTAGGTACCATGCTCAATCATTTTGTTTTGTTGTTTGTTGTTTGTTTTTTTTAGAAATGGGTTTATGATCCCAACATGGTTGGCTCATGGTACCTAACACATGCAACTAAGAATGCATCATGAATTTTCATGCTTCCATTTTTGTTTTCATTTTGCAGAGGAAAATGCAAGGATCATGCATGAGCAAACATGAAAACAAAAGGTATGCAGTTTGTAGAACAAAAAGTATGTTGAACGCATATGCATGATGATGCAATGACTCATGCAAAATGTGATGTTGGAATATGATAACGGACAAATGTAGGAACGATATGTTCATTATGATGCCGTGAAGAAATGCTTATGCGATGCATGATATGAATGCATTTACGGACACGAGAGCCCAGAAAATCATCTCTTCTTACTTGCACATTTGGGGGTGCAGTGCCCCATGTGTGTAGTTAAGAAGGTGATATGGATCTTCCGGCTTCCCATGACAAAAGATGAGACCAACATACAACGCATGCGTGACGACATGATGCAGACGCGTAAAAGCATAACACGGAGATGTACACAGTATGGCGATATCCACAAATAATCATACAGCAAAGGCGTACATGACATTTAGGTTATATGCATGGCAGTGTTTAAAAGGCACGCAGCGTGTTCACTTTCTGCCCCTATTTTAGGGACCTAAATGGGAGGAACTAAAAGGCTTTTAGTGATAATTCCCAAGGTGGTCATATCTCTCTTGATGGTTTCTAGAGGTATCATCCCCTTCGAAAAACATATTGCGACAGTAGGGACTACCAGCAACAATATGTTATCAAAGAGAAAAACTCTAGATGAGGGTTCACTGTTATCAAGCAAGTCAGAGACCCAGCATGACCACAGATTCACCTCCACTCCTTATGTTCCCATGGACCCGGGTATAGGGCCCCTTTTCAACTCACCATGTGTACAAATAATGTTGTTGTTTGTGTGCATCAAATGAATAAGTATCTATCTCATGCATACATTTCAAAAATACACTAAAAGCATCAAAGAGTTATATACAAGAACGTAAGGGAAATAAAAGGAAATCGACAAAAGAGGAAGTCATGATATTGCACGAGATTAGAAGGCCTAACTCTCTAAAAACAGTCCTCAGTGGAGTCACCAACTGTCACAACCTACCCTTCGGCGGGAGGGCGATGCGGGGCTCACGGGTGCGTCTTCTAAGGGAGGAGAACGCGTGGAGTCGCCACCAACGTTTATTTGAGGAAAGCATCGAAAAAACCGGAAAGGTGTGGTCTACGAACTATAAGTGTGAAAGGTTCGAGAGTTGTATTTACGCATGGGGAAGGTATTAGCACTCCACGCGTCCATCACAAAGGACGATAGCCTTTAATCAAGTGTGCAAAGATGACTTCAAATGTTTCATTTTTCCCTTTTTTATGTTTATGTCTTTTTACGCCTTTTTTGTATTTTTATCTTTTTGTGGTCGACATGGGTGTTTCCCTTGCTCCTACATATTCCTCAATTGTGATAAGGAAATCAAACCTACGTAGTTCTTTGAGAGTTAAGCGTTGGTAAGGTTGTTTTTATCTTTTTTTGCAAGATATATTTTGACTGAACAAAAGGTCATTTAAGGTGTTGGACCATTAAATGATCTTTTGTTTCGTTTGAAAGGAGAGAAAAACATTAAGGCATTGGGCCATTAATGATCTCTTGGTTTTTTTTGAAAGAGGTGACAAAGTTATGTGTTGATTTTAGGCTTTTAGAAGTCCACGTTTAACCAATAAAAGCAAAGAGGACCATTTCAAGGCGTTGGACCTTAGAATTGTTTTTAGGTGATTTTTGATGACAACAGCTTGATTTGTGAGTTGATTTTAGCCTTAGTTTCACTTTGGTTATTAGTCAATTTGATTAAGAAAAATCCCAAAGAAAAACGTCCGATTAATTTTTTTGTTATTTTATTTAAAGATATTTTTTTATTATTATATTATTATTTTGCCTCTTTTTGGTTTTAAACGTGGTTACGGCGTGAAAGATCGGTCGGATTTTATTCTAATAGAGATTAAAAGATATTACAACTCAAATGATCAGTGGAAATTTATTTTATTTTTTATTAGGTGAGAAAATGACTTAAATAAATGGTTTAAAGCACGTCAAAAGGGGGTACGGAAAGCAAACGAAAAAAATAAAACCACGCGAAACAAGTGGAGACCACTAAGGGCACAGAGAAGGAATTGAAAGGTTCGATTTCGGAAACTTACCGGTTGAAGACCGAAGAACGACGAAGAACGAACGAAGAACGATGAAGAACGGTGGAAGACCTTCACAAAATCGCCCACGGAAACGTCTCGGAAGCGTTACGGAAGCACCTCGGCTTGGATTTTCTTCACGGAAACAATTTTTCTCACTAATTTTAAGTGAATCCCAGATACCAGGAGGGTTGAACGAATTTGTTATGCCCTCTTTCCCTTATTTATAGGGGAAAAGAGGGAGGTGGTTGCCGCCCAGCTAGCCCAAGCGAGCTGGGTTGCTTCCACCAGAAGGCACTGCCTTCTGTTGGAACACCCTCGAAGGTCCAAGTGGGCCTGTTTCTATTTGCACACCCCTGTTTTCTAAATACACCCCCCCTTTGCCTTCTTTGCTGATTCTTTTTCCGTAATGTTACGGAACTTTACGAATTACGTAACGATACTTGTTTTCTTTTCGTAATGTCACAAAACTTTATGGATTACGCAACCATCCCCTCTTTGACTTCTGGAATGTTACGGAACTTTACGGATTGCACAATAATGCTTCCTTTCGACTCCCGACATGTCGTGGAACTTCACGGATTGCCTAACGATGGGTGTTAAGTACCTCGAAGCGGTCAAGCGAAGGTCGCATCCCACCAAACAGATGGTCTCTGGACGAAATTAGGGTATGACACCAAACAAAAAAGGGCACCTAAATACGTGAAATAATAAAATAAATAGGGTTTGAATATGAAAACTATGTAAAAGAGCATAAGAGAATGAGAAAAAACAAACTGAAAAACATAACATTAAGAGGGAAAAAGATAAAGGCACTAATAGCATTTATAACACCAACAAGGATTTGTAAGCTCCTACTGTGAAACATCGTTAAATTACAAAGTCTGGTCATACTCCAACTTTACTGAAATTACCATTATGACTGGATATATATATATATATATATATATATATATATATATATATATATATATAATTCCTAATTAATTAATATGGGCTACATATTATATTATAACATTTATATTAGTTATTTACATTTAAATAAGTTCAATATAAAGTGATCTATTTAAGTGAGCCCAATAGACTGCCAACAGAAAATTGATATGGGCTTAATGAGTGGAAACCAGTTTGGCCCATTAGGGGATAACGGGAACCCTAATAGGTTTAAAACATAAGGCATGGTTATGGTCCCCAACACACCAAATCAACAAACAGTTTCTCCTCTCCCCATCTGAAGAGAAAACGAAGGTCCCAAAAGGAAGAAGGTGATTTGGTTGAGGAAGGTCATTAAACCAATTGTTCGTGACCACTGTCAGATTCTACTGCGTGTTAATCAGGCTCTATGGATCCAGGTATTCCTTAAAACCTCTTGATAATCTGACATAATGTGTTTTGGTGCTCATTTGGTATTTTGGAAGGTTTATTGAAAATTCCCAACAAGTGGTATCAGAGCCACCATTGCTGTTAGATTATTGGGATTTAAAGCTTTGTTTGATATGTATTATATTTGGATCCTTTTATTTATATGAACCTTAATTTTATTTTGGGGAGAAACTATTTTGATCAATAAAATTGTAAAACCCCTGAATCTATGTGTTATGGCCATAAAGTTTTTCTCCTCTTTAGAATTAATAAAAGGCCTCTGCATTTGATTTACAGGGTTGTACAATTTTTTTTTGTTTGTGTCGCATTTGCTAGCATATTATTCTATTTTGGATAAAGGTTCTACGTATCTGGTGTTGGCATTTAGTACGTGGCACAATTTCATAAATATATATATTTTTTTTTGTTTATATGAATCAATAATAAGGCAATTCTTATATGAATAATTTATTGTTTATTTGCCAACTGTTTTTTCTTAATGAATCGGTGATAGGCAAATAATTTATGTTATTCATGTGGTTAGTATAAATTTGTGATAGTACCATGGTATGTTTGTTTCGGATGCGTAATTAGTTTGCCATGATTTTGTTTTCAAACATTTACTGCTATCATAATTGGGTGCAAATTTAACCATTACGGATCCTTTTCATTTATTTGTGTGTCCTATAATTTTAATTAAATTGATTGAACCATTATGTTTCCAAAGTAACCTCTATTGTGTAAATTGATTTAATTAAATTGCATGGACGTTAGTATGGAATTATTTATGCGAATTGTGCTCGGCCCAAAGGAAGACACAATTTGGCCCAATAATAACATACCTGCGATTATAAATATGTGACAATTATTAAGTTTTTTTTTTCATGAGAATAATAGTCGGTCCAAAGAAAGACTATTATTTGTCATAACTAATTGTCAATATTTGATCATTGCGTTGAGAGTACCAATTACAAATTAATTTCTCTGTCTAAAGACTAGAATTAATGTTGTGCTAGGTATCTTGTGGTGGATCTGTTATGGGAAATATTTGCATGTCTTGTTATATATACTTTATATGACTTGCTTGATTATTTGGGAACATGTTATTTTTGTTCTCTGTTTAGTTAATATTACCAGTGCTACAAATGTTACTGCCCAAGTGAATTCTATCCCAATGCTGAATGGGACAAATTTTAAGGTCTGGAAGGAAGTCTTAGAAATTGTTCTTGGCTGTATGGATTTGGACTTGGCATTGAGGATGGAACGACCCATTTCCACTCCAGAAACCTCTAATGAGGTAAAAATTAAGAAGTAGGATCGGTCCAACCGAATGTGCCTTATGATCATGAAGCGCTCTATTCCAGAGGCATTTCGGGGCTCTATTTTTTAGGGTCAAAGTGCAAAGAAATTCCTTAAGGAAATTGAGCAATACTTTGCCAAAAATGAAAAGGCGGAGATGAGTAACCTTTTGGCTAAACTCATCTCCATGAAGTATAAAGGCAAAGGAAACATAAGGGAGTACATTGTGGAGATGTCCAATCTCGCATCAAAACTCAAGTCACTTAAGTTAGAGCTTGGTGAAGACCTGCTCGTGCACTTGGTTTTGATCTCGCTTCCTGCACACTTTGGGCAATTCAAAGTGAGCTATAACACTCAGAAGGACAAATGGTCCCTCAATGAGCTTATATCTCACTGTGTGCAAGAAGAGGATAGGCTGCAGAGAGATAGGACTGAAAGTGCTCACTTGACTTCGACCTCTCAGAATAAGAAAAGGAAGAAGACTAAGGGTGTTGCAGAACAGACTTCTCAGCAAATGAAACAAAATAAGGATGAGGAATTTGCCTGTTAGTTCTGCAAGAAGTTGGGACACATGAAGAAAGAGTGTCCCAAGTATGCTGCATGGCGTGTGAAGAAAGGTAAATTTCTTACTCTAGTTTGTTCAGAAGTTAATTTGGCTTTTGTACCTAAAGATACTTGGTGGGTAGATTCTGGTGCTACTACTCACATAAGTATGACTATGTAGGGTTTCCTGTGGAGCCGACTACCAAGTGATGATGAAAGATTCATCTTTGTGGGTGATGGCAAGAAGGTTGCAGTGGAAGCTATTAGAACTTTTAGATTATAGTTAAAAACTGGATTTTATTTGGATTTGTTTGAGACTTTTGCTGTACCATCTTTTAGACGGAATTTGATTTCTATTTCTAGTTTGGACAAATTTGGATTTTCTTGTTCATTTGGAAATAATAAAGTTAGTCTCTACCAAAATTCAAATATGGTTGGTTCTGGTTCTTTAACTGATAATCTTTACATACTTGATGTTATTAGTTCCTATAATGAAATACTGCAAATAAGTTCACATGGTACAAAATGAAAATTGAATGAGAATTCAACACCCTTATGGCATAAGCGTTTGGTCCATATCTCTAAACAAAGAATTCAGAGACTTGTGTTGGATGAAATTCTTGACCCTTTGGATTTATCAGACTTTGAGGTCTGTATTGAATGCATAAAGGGAAAACGAACAAATATAAGAAAATTAGGTGCCGAAAGAGCTAAAGACGTCTTGGAACTAGTGCATACAAACATTTGTGGTCCTTTTCCTACAACTTCTTGGAATGGACAACAATATTTCATTACGTTCATAGATGACTACTCTAGATACGGTTACCTATATTTGATACATGAGAAATCCCAATCCCTAGACGTTTTTTAAGACTTTCAAGGCTGAGGTTGAACTTCAACTTGGAAAGAAAATTAAGGCTATCAAATTTGACTTTGGTGGTGAGTACTATGGCAGATATGATGGATCAGGAGAACAACGTCCAGGACCTTTTGCGCTTTTCCTCAAAAAGTGTGGAATTGTTCCGCAATACACTATGTCGGGCAAACCCAGCATGAATGGTGTAGCAGAACAAAGAAACCGAACTCTTAAGGATATGGTGAGAAGTATGATTAGTCATTCCTCTTTGCCAGAGTCACTTTGGGGAGAAGCCTTAAAGACCGCAGTTTACATCCTTAATAGGGTGCCAAGTAAAGTAGTTAACAAAAACCCTTATGAACTTTGGACTGGTAAAAGGCCAAGCATTAAACATTTGCACATTTGGGGTTGTGCAGCTGAGGCACGGCCTTATAGGCCATATGAAAAAACGCTAGACTCAAGAACAATTAGCTGTTATTTTGTTAGCTATGCTGAACACTCTCGGGGCTATAAATTTTACAATCCCACCTTAAGATTCTTTTTCGAGGTGGGAAATGCTAGATTTCTTGAGGAAGTTGGGTTTGGAAAGGAAGAGAACAATTAGCTGATATTTTGTTATCTTTAAGGAATAACCTATTATTTATAGTGCTCAAGTCCTCGTACCTATTACTGTTTAAGACACAACTCTAGTGATAGAAGACAATGTTCAAACTATTGACATTGTTCCAGAATAAGACAACAATGACATTCTCCCTCAAATACCTTTAGAGCAACCTCAACAACCTCAAGAAATGCCATTAAAGAGGTCCATTAGAGAGAGGAGAAGTGCAATCTCAAATGATTGTATTATATTTCTCCAAGAACATAAGGATGGTGTTGGTTTAACAGAGGATGATCCAATCAACATCTGTCAAGCTATGCACAGTTCTAACTCTCAAAATTGGATTGACACCATGAAGGATGAGATGAAGTCTATGAATGACAATGAAGTTTGGGATCTAGTCGAGTTTCCTGAAGGTGTGAAACCTATTGGTTGTAAATGGATATTTAAAACCAAGAAGGATTCAAAGGGTAATATCGAGAGATATAAGGCTCGTCCAGTTGCTAAAGACTTTACTCAGTGTCGCAACCTACCCTTCGGCGGGAGGGTGACGCGGAGGCTCACGAGTGCATCTTCCAAGAGAGGAAGGCGTGCGAAGTCGCCACCAACGTTTATTCGAGGAAAACATCGGGAAAACCAGAACGTGTGGTCTACGAACTTTAATTGTGAAAGGTTCGGGAGTTGTTCTTACGCACAGGGAAGGTATTAGCACCCTGTCGCAACCTACCCTTCGGCGGGAGGGCGACGCGAGACTCGCGGGATGCGTGTTCCACGAAAGGAATACGCGCGGAGTCGCCACCAACGTTTATTTGAGGAACGGAAAAACCGGAAAAGACGCGATCTACAAACTTTTTAGTGAAAGGTTCGGGAGTTGTATTTACGCACGGGGAAGGTATTAGCACCCCACACGTCCGTCCCAAGGGACGGCAGCCTTTAATCGAATGTGCAAACATGACTTTGATTTTTATGTTCCCTTTTATGTTCTTATATCCTTTATACCCTTTTTATATTTTTTTCTTTTTTTGTGGTCGACAAGGGTGTTTCCCTTTGCTCCTACGTATTCCTCAATTTGTGATGAGGAAATCAGACCTACGTAGTTCTTTCGGAACAAAGTGTTTGGTTAAGTTGTTTTTGTCTTTTTTGCAAAATATGTTTTTATTGAACAAAAGGTCATTTAAGGTGTTGAACCATTAAACGGTCTTTTGATTTTGAAAGGGGAGAAACGTTAAGGCGTTGGACCATTAACGATCTCTTGTTTTTGAAAGGAGAGAAACGTTAAGGCATTGGACCATTAACGATCTCTTGTTTTTGAAAGGAGAGAAACGTTAAGGTATTGGACCATTAACGATCTCTTGTTTTTGAAAGGAGAGAAACGTTAAGGTATTGGACCATTAACGATCTCTTGGGGTGGTCGACAAAAGCGGGGCTTTTGCTCCTACGTATCCTCAATGAGGAACTCAGACCTACATAGTTCTTTCTTATCAAGTGATTCTTTTTTACTTAAGTGGTGATCATTTTAAGGCGTTGGACCTTAAAAATGATCCATTTTACTTAGTGAGAAATTGAAATGACAAACTTCAAAAGCCTATTTTTGTGGACGAGCTTGACTAGGCGAGTTGATTTTAGCCTTAGTTTCACTTTAGTTATTAATCAATTCAATTAAGAATGAGAAATCCCAAAGAGAAAACGTCCGATTGATTTTTCGCTTTACTTTACTAAAAAATATTTTTTTGATTATTATATTTATTTTTTTACCTCTTTTTGATTTCCAACGTGGTTACGGCACGACCGAACGGTTGGAATTCATTTTAACCGAAGTTAACGGATAATACAATTCAAACGTTCGGTGGAAATTGATTTTATTTTTAAGTTAAGCGAGAAATGACTTAAGTAAAATGGCTTAAGCACGTCAACAGGGGGTATAAAAAAGTAAATGGAACAAGAATAGAAATACACAAAACACAATGTGGACCACTACGGGTACATAGAATGAATCGAAAAGCTTGGTTCGAGGTACTTACCCGTTGAAGATTGAAGAACGATGAAGAACGAATGAAGAACGTTGAAGAACGGTTGAAACCTTTGCGAAATTCCTCACGGAAACGTTACGGAAGCGCCTCGGCTTAGATTTTCTTCACGGAAACAATTTTTCCAAGCAAATTCGAAAGAGAGAGTAGTGCCAAAGGGGCTGAACCCTTTTCTTCTTCACTTCCTCCCCTATTTATAGCAAAATAGGGGAGGTGGTTGCCACCCAGCTCGCCCAGGCGAGCCAGGTTGCTTCCTCCAGAAGCAACAGCCTTCTGGAGGAATATTCTGGAGGGCCCAAGTGGGCCTGGGTGCTATTTGCACCCCCATTTTTTCTAAGTACACCCCCCTCTGCTTTTTTTTGGTGATTCTTTTTTCGTAAAGTTACGGAAACTTACGAATTTCGTAACGATACTTGTTTTCTTTCCGTAATGTTACGGAACCTTGCGGATTACATAATCATCCCCTTTTTGACTTATGGAATGTTACGGAACCTCACTTAATTATGCAACGATGCTTCCATTTGATTTCCGGTGTGTCAAGGAAACTTACGGATTGTGCATCAATATTTTTTTTGGTTTTTCGGCATGTCCTGGAATTTCACAAATTGCCTAATGATGGGTACCAAGCACCTCACAAGTACCAAAGAAAGGTCGCATGTCATCAAGCAAAGGTCCCCGGACGAAATTAGGGTATGACACACCCCACGCGTCCGTCACAAGGGACGGCAGCCTTCAATCAAGTGTGCAAATATGACTTCAAAACTACATATTTTCCCTTTTTTATGTATTTTCCCTTTTTAATGTTTTTTAGCTTTTTATGTGTCTTTTGTACTTTTTATCTTTTTGCGGTCGACAAGGGTGTTTCCCTCGCTCCTACGTATCCTCAATTGCGATGAGAAAATCAGACCTACGTAGTTCTTTCAGAACTAAACATTGGTTAAGTTGTTTTTCTCTTTTTTCGCAAGATATATTTTAACCGAACAAAATTCGTTTAAGGCATTGGACCATTAAACGATCTTTTGATTTTTGAAAAGGAGAGAAACATTAAGGCGTTGGACCATTAACGATCTCTTGGCTTTGAAAGGAGAGAAACGTTAAGGCGTTGGACCATTAACGATCTCTTGAGGTGGTCAACAAAAGCGGGGCGTTTGCTCCTACGTATCCTCAATTGCGATGAAGAAATCAGACCTAGGTAGTTCTTGCAAAATCGGTAAAGTTATGTGTTGATTTTATGCTTTTGAACGGTCTATTTTAACCAATAAAAGAAAAGAGGATCGTTTTAAGGCATTGATCTTAAAACGGTTTTGAGTGACTTTTACGAACAAAGCTTGGTTTGTGAGTTGATTTTAGCCTTAGTTTCACTTTGATTATTAGTCAATTCATTCAAGGAAACTTTCAAAGAAAAACGTCCGATTGATTTTTTTTATTATTTTATTATTATTTTTTTCAAGATATTTTGATTATTTTATTATTATTTTTTCAAGATATTTTTTATTATTTTATTATTATTTGCCTTTTTTATTTAACCGAGGTTACAGAGTGAACAATCGGTTAGATTTTGCTTTAACAGTGATTAAACGACATTACAACACAAATGATCAGTTGAAATTCATTTTATCATTTATTAGGCGAGATAACGGCTTAAACGATTGGTTAAGGCTCGATAAAAATGGATGAAAAGAAAAACCGAAAGTGAACGAAATAAAGATGAAAGCCAACAAAACAAGAAATGAATTGAAAGTCTCAGATTCGAAAACTTACCGGTTGAAGAACGATGGAAAATCTTCACAAAATTGCTCACGGAAACGTCTCGGAAGCGTTATGGAAGCACCTTGGCTTGGATTTTCTTCACAGAAACACGTTTTTCACCCAAAATAGTTGAAATGCATAGCATAGGGGTCAGGGACCCTTTGGAACAGCCCCCCTCGGCCTATTTATATAAAAAATGGGGAGGAGGTTGCCGCCCAGGCGAGCTAGGTTGCTTCCTCCCATTTTTGTGTTTTTTGGTTGTTTTCCTTCCGAAACCTCACTGAACTTTACGGATTCCACGGCGATGGGTGTTAAGCCTTCCGAAGCGATCAACAATGGTCCCCGGATGAAATTAGGGTGTAACATTTTATTTACACCCCCCCCCCCCCCACTTTGCTAAATACACTCCCGTTTTCATGTTTTTGGCCGGTTTCTCTGCGAAACATCCTGGAACTTTATGGATTCCACGGTGATGGGTGTTAAACATTTTGAAGTGATCAAACGAAAGTCGAATGCCGGCAAACAATGGTCCCCGGACGAAATTAGGGTATGACACTCAAAAGGAAGACATTGACTATAAAGAAACCTTTTCTCCAGTATCTTCAAAGGATTCTTTTGGTTAAATTGTGTGTAATTTTAAGAAAATTTGTGTAATTTTAAGACCTCCCATTTTTTATATTAATTTGTCTTGTATTTTTTGGGTTAAATTGTTTGAAACAACATGTTGCCAAAGTAACCTCTGTTGCGTAAGTTAATTTGATTAAATTTACATGGATGTTGCATGGAATTATTCATGTGAAGTGTGCTCGGCCTAAAGGAAGACACAATTTGAAAGAGTAATTACATGCTTGCAATGGTAAACATGTGGTGATTATAAATAGTGTGATTTTCCATGTGAATAATGAAATATTCAAAGACAATCATTATTTGACCGGAATAATCATCATATAAGATTTCCATGTGAGCAATGGAGTGTCCAAAGACAGCCTTTCTTTGACGGGACTTATCACCAATGTTTGATCAATGCATTGAGAGTACCACTTGCAGTTAGTCTTTTTCAATCCAAAGATTGAGGACTAATGGTGCGTTAGGTATCTTGTTTGGGTCTTGAAATTTACCATAAAGATTATTTGTGCATTACATGTTTATTGTTCTCTTCTTTAATTGTTGTTGTTGTTACTACTATGGTTTCAATTACTCATATGTGAATCCCAAATCTGCATGTACAAAATTTAGAGTTTGAAATTATTTTTGTGGGAGACCTAAGGTGATATATGAGTAATCTTGGTATGCAACACTAGAAAGTAGTAAAGTGCATTATGCATTAATTGAAGAGAACAAGGAACTACATGTTTTCATATCGAAAGTCTAGAAGTTTAGAGATCATTGGGTATTATGACTTCGATTATTTCAGAATGTCTTAATAGCAATCACTTCACATAAGGATTCACATTTGACCATGTTGGTGGAGTTAATATTTTTCTATGAGACATTATACTAGAATTTATGATTGCTAAATTATTGTAACTAGCTTGCCTGTTGTCGCCAACATTAAGCAGCCATCAGGTGTTTATTGAGACAATATCTTAGCAGTCTTGTTAAGGATTCAACTAAGTAAAAGTATTTTTTTGTTGTTGACATAAAGTATTTGGTTATTGAATAAAGAATTTAGAAAATACATATTTGTATAGAACATATAGGAACTCATTCCATGCTAGCTGATCCACTTACTAAAGGTATGACACTAAAGTTTTTTCACGAGCACACTGCTTATATGGGTATAATTCCTAACAATACCTTAGTTTAGTGGGAGTCTTACTCATGTTTTATATCTTACGGTTTACAAACATTTTGTTATTTGGCTTTTCTGTAGAAATAAAGTTGATGTTTATCATTTTATTTCGAGTTCGTTTTGTGCGCAATGTTTGTATTGCATTTTGGATTGATCTCTATAAAGAATAAAGTTTGGACTAGTTGGAAATAGACATGATTAAGATCACATTGTATGTAATTTCCATGCCACTTATCCATATTTGATCTATGTCATCGAGTATGAGTAACAGTGGTGATCATTGTGGCTTAGCCAAGCTAAATTGTGATGAAAACTATAGTGGTTTCCTGTTGCTAAATGAGATGGACCAGATTGTATAAAAGGAGTCTAAAAGTAAATAACATATGGTTGCGCCTAAAGAATTTTGTGATACAAATGTCTAAGGTTAATATGAAGCCCAAGTGGGAGATTGTTAGGAATTTTATAATTCCTAATTAATTAATATGGGCTACATATTACATTATAACATTTATATTAGTTATTTACATTTAAATGGGTTCAATATAAAGTGATCTATTTAAGTGAGCCCATTAGACTGCCAATAGAAAATTGATATGGGCTTAATGAGCGGAAACCAGTTTGGCCCATTAGGGGATAATGGGAACCCTAATAGGTTTAAAACATAAGGCATGGTTCTGGTCCCCAACACACCAAATCAATAAACAGTTTCTCCTCTCCCCATCTGAAGAGAAAATGAAGGTCTCATAAGGAAGAAGGTGATTTGGTTGAGGAAGGTCATTAAACCAATTATTCGTGACCACTGTCAGATTCCGTTGCGTGTTAATCAAGCTCTATGGATTCAGGTATTCCTTAAAACCTCTTGATAATTTGGCGTAATGTGTTTTGGTGCTCATTTGATATTTTGGAAGGTTTAATATATATATATATATATATATATATATATATATATATATTCCATTCTATTGTAGGTGTTATGCTTTCTGCTAAGAGTTTCACCATTTGTATCAAGGTTCTTGCATATTTCGTGGCCTGCAAGAAACATGACTACATGAGCTTAATGTAAATGTTAAAATATAAATGTGACATTTTATCTATGTAAGGTATAATTGAATCCACCACCACCAAACTTCATCTTTCCATGCAGTCTCATGTATCATTTGATTAAAAAATATTTTTTTGAAAAAGTATTATTAGCAATATAAATTGAATTCATTACCATCAAACCTCATCTTTCCATGCAGTCTCTTGTATCATTTAATTTAAAAAGTATTATGAGCAAGGATGGGGACAGTAGAAAATAGGTGAAAGCATGATTTTTCACACATTACGCATTCTGCATATAATGTTTCGTTTCCCGTAGTGAATAAGAATATAATGGTTGTGAAAAGGATTGGAGAACTCTCTGCTCCACACTTGGCATGCCGATTATTAGTAAAAAATTCTATCAATTAATAATTTCTTAATGGGTGTGCACTAACCTTAAAATCTATAATTTAGGAACAAATGGAGTAACGTTTAGTATCTTAAGCATAAAACAGTTCCTATGTTAAAAATTCTTAAGCTAACTTTAACGGTTCTATATCCTATTCAATAATTTTCTTAAATAAATAGAGCTTAAACTTATATTTAATTATGAGCTTGAGACTATCGATCATGCTCACAAGATGAAACTTGAGAAAGAATCATATGTTTGGAATTGGATTTGGATCCCATTGGATAGGTTCACATATACACATGCACTTAAGGTTTGTGTTGTTTCTGTGCTATTAGCCTTCCTTTTCCAGAAGGGTAAGTAGATTTCATGCCCATATTATGCAACATGGCTATGAAGAACTTTTATCTCTTGGACTGATATCATTGAATGTTATGCAAAGAATGCAATGCCTACGAATGCACAAGAACTATTTAAGCTAATGATGCTTGAGGCATGTGATTCCGTTCCAAAATTAGTTGAAACAAATTCGGAAAATTCGACATAAGCACTATTTGTTAGGCAATAAAAGTATCTTTGGAGATATCATTCAAGTATGACAAAAACCTTATCAACACCAAACCAATATGTGAACAGGTTAAACCAACTGCATGCAAGAAAGGTACATATCACAACTTGATTAGTTAGAAAACCCTTTCACCTTACCCCTTGTATTAGCTCCCACGTGATTAAGATCAATGACATCACCATAACTTCAAGTCAAAAGGAACAACAACACATTAACTTATAAAATCCAGAATTTGTTTTTACCCCCACAAAATAGGCACCTAAATACTATGAAATAATCAACAAGTAGAGTTTGAATCTCTAAACTATGTAAAAGAGCATAGGAGCAACAAAATTTGTAAAGCATAATAATATTTCGAGGGCAAAAGGTAAAGACTCTAAATGAGATATATCACACCAACTAGGACTTGCTAACTGCTACTCTGAAACATAGTGAAATTGTTGTGTTGATACTCCAACTATACTAAAATCACCATTAAAATTGACACTAGTTCTGCACTAACACTAGATAATTTAACATCATAAATATGTCATTCTCTTCTAAGTGCAATACTTTCTCCAAGCAACTGCACCATTTGTAGGGAAGTGACATCAAGGTAATTGTAAATATTCTTGCAAAATTTGTTGTCTGCAGTAAACATGAGCTTATTGTAAATGCCAGAATATAGAATATTAATGTGACCAGTGTTGTCAATAGCGACTCACGAAAAATTGTGAAAAGCTGAAAATCCACTATAGAATATAGCAGATAGTGTCGGGGCCAAATACCGGAAGCCGCATAGCGGTTGAAATAGAATATATATATATATATATATATATATATATATATATATATATATATATATATATATATATATAACAATTAGATATGCATAAAAAAAGCATGCTATAAGCCAGACAAACATTACCATAATATTATCTCAGAAGTTAAATTGTTCAACACAAAATATGTTCATTCTCCTCTGCCCCTTCCCCAATATAATCAAAAAATGCTATAAACAACTGAAAGCTAATTAGCTAATAGTACTAAAAAATATGTTTTTTACATCGGTTATTAAGGACTTTTAACATCGATTATTAAATGATGTTGAAACTACTGACGTTAAATTATCAACGTTAACATCGGTTGTTTAAAAACCGATGTTGTTTACTGACAATCGATGTTGGTTTTTGGATTTTTTTTTAATATCCTATCTGTTTTTTTAATTACCAACCTATAATTATTTATATCACTTGTCATTCAAAGTTGTAAAAAAAACTCATAAAATAAGACAGGCACCAAAAGTTATAAACAAAGTATATCATGCACCAAGAGTAGTTATAAACAAAATAACCACAAATGTGTTCAGGATGTTCCAATATTTCCCGCAAAATATATCACCCAAACTTATAAACAAAAATTTACATATTGATAATAGTAGAGTAGTAATGTACTTTAATTACAAACAAATCCAAAATAAAACAATGTTATAAGTTGCATCTGGGAACTCAAATTATTTGTGATTGTGCAAAATTCCTTCATCCATTTCCAATTTTTGTTGTCTTCCTCCAATGATTATAAACTATCCTAAACTCCGTAGTCCCTTCCAAGTTCAGATGGGTGAATCATGTAACTTTCATAAATGAGTACATGGTACTTGACACATCCTGGAATTAACATTAAATTCATATTAGATATGTATATGATTTTAAAATTTGACATACAGAGAAGTGCTTAATTACTCACCAAACTACTGCAAGTCACTTTGTACTCAATAAACAGGACTCTAAAAGTGACTGGGTTAGGAACTTGGTGGTACAATGAGTTCCATTTAGGGTAAGCTTTTGGTTCAGAGCTACTTTTAATGATAGTAAGGAGGAAAACACTCTGTCCAAAGTGGGTCAAGGTGACTTGATGATTTCTAGTGAGCTCATAGAAATCTCTGAGTTCTGTCCATCCAACTAGTAGAGTTGTACTCACCAGATCTTGGTTGTATGTAACAGAGTGCATGTTGCCACTAAAGTGTAGCAGATGCCAAGTATGCTCTAGTTCATCCTTCTATCTTACAGCAAATGACCTACTAACTTCACCATAAGGCTACATTTAACAAGCAAAGTAATATAAACAAATGTGTTGTATCATGTCATGTTT
This sequence comes from Glycine max, assembly GCF_000004515.6. Taxonomy (NCBI): domain Eukaryota; kingdom Viridiplantae; phylum Streptophyta; class Magnoliopsida; order Fabales; family Fabaceae; genus Glycine; species Glycine max. The sequence continues at coordinate 29,033,430 of NC_038256.2, read as the reverse complement.
ATTTGAGAATAGTCTTGAAATTTGTAACCTGATCCATAACATGAACAATGTTGAACATTTCCTCTATTTTTTTGTTAATCTTCATTATTGTGTTAGCCATTTTCTTCCAGTTCTATTGATCTTCATCCATCGTTTTTAAACTCCATTTATAATATAAACATGACATTAAGTAGATTTTCTCCAACCAGCTAAATCCACTAACTGATCCATGCACAAATTGACTATGCACCATGCTTATCTAAGAGCTTATTCCATGCAACTAATATAGTATGATACATTTGACATAACAATATGATACTAATAAATCTGCAAAACCAAGAATTCTCAGACTAGCACAATGTCTGTGGCAGAATGATATTCCAATTTTGGTGACCAAAGGTTGTGGCATAATTCTTAGACTAGCACAAAGTCCCATTAACAAGCATTTTCATGACCAAACACAGAAATAAAACTAACCTTTTGTGACCGAGAAAGAGAACCTAATTGTGTCACGAGGAGGAGGAGAATGGGAGATGCGGTGTCACAAGAACGTGATGGTGCCACCGTGGGTGCATTGCACCGCGAGAAGTTTAGTCACGATGAAAGAGCGAGAGTGAGAGTTGCGAGGAGGAGGAGAATGAGAGATGCAGCACTACGAGGAGGAGGAGAATGAAAGGTGCAGCATCGCGAGAACTGAAATAATACAAAAAGGGTTTGGTGCTAGAACCCTTCTTTTATAAAAAAAAACCAACGACATTAGTTTTTCTAAAAAACCGATGTTAAAAAGGGGATATCAACATCGGTTTTTTTTTTAAAAAAAATGATGTTGTTTAAGCACACATAACATTGGTTTTTTAAAACCACGATATTTAAAAAACCAATGTTAATGATGACATCTTATTTACAAAAATGCCACTGCGTATTTTTTAACTTTGATTTTTGTCATAACCGATGTTAAAATGGTGATGTTAAAAGTCAATATTCTAGTAGTTTAAACAAGTCCTACTGAGACACATAGTCAAAATAAGCTAAAAGCTAATTAGCTAAACAAGTTCCAATAAGACATAATCAAAAAAAGCTAAAAGCACGAAGAAAACATCTATTCATTCTACTTTGTCCCTTCCCTAATATAATCATAATCCTCATTGTCTAGTAATGGGGCATGCCCTTCAACTTCTTCTTTTGAGTCCCAAAATCAATGTCTTGTAACTCCTTTTCAGATTCTTCCAAGACTACATTATCTTCAACTTCTATCATTTGCTCTTTTCCTCTAAGGGATGAAGATCCTCTCATTTGACCTCTTTTGTCTTAGGTGCAGCATCTTCAACACCAAGGGGTTCATTTCTCTTTTTAGTCCTTTGCCTAGTGTATGTCATTGGTTGTCCAATTCCCGAAGCCTCTAAAACTACATCCCAAGGAAGGCCATCATCATTTTCATCATCACCATCCATTTGTCCCACAAGCCACTCGTTGCATTCATCAATGTCATTGAGTGAAATTGGATCAATTTCATCTCTATAATTGTATTTTTTAACCAAGGCTTGATTATACTTGGCATACACCAACTTGTGTAGTCTTTTGTGTTCAAGACTATTCCTTTTCTTAGAATGAATTTGTAACAAATATTAGTAAAAAAAAATTATGAGCAACAAAGAATAGAAAATATTAAATAATAACTATTAATATAATTACTAAATAATAAATTACTTGCTCAAATACACTCCAATTGCATTCACATCCCAACGCACTACATGTCAATCTAAAAATCTTTATTGCCAACTGTTGCAAATTTGGAGTTGACAATCCATATGATCGCCACCATTGTGCTACAAAAGTAAAATCCAAAGAAATTTTATGCTACAATAATGAATGTAACACTCTAAGCTTCTAAAGAATTAAGAAAAAAAAAATTTCACTTGGTGAGACTGCTCCTTTGTTGAATTGCAAATTTTGCTCCAAACATACCACCACCCATTTTATGAGCTTGTAGCTTTGTAAGAATCTTTTGTCTCACCTCTTCATCAAGCACAAATTTTTTAATGCATACACACAATCCATTTACCACCTAAAATCAAATTCCATAGAAGGATTGCTGAAGAATAAATATGGGTTTAGAAAGTAACCAGCTGCATGCAAGGTGTGATGAAGTTGGCAAGTCCACCCATTGTTAATAATTTCAAAGACTTCCTTATACTTCTTTCATTATATTCAAATGACTTAATTATAGCTTCTTTAGTTTTCTCCTTTGCCTCATAAATATAACCCATGGCTGGTTTTTTCTCACTGTCAACAAGGCGCAACACCTTCACAAATGGAGCCATCACCTTAAGTATATAGAGCACATTATTCCATAAAGCTGGCATAAGTATAGTTTTTGTTGCTTCCTTCCCTTTGGCTTTCTCCTTGGACAATTTATTATTTGTCCACTCATATGATACAAACATCTTTCTAGGATTTCCTTTCTCGTTATGGAGCCTTTCTAATGTGAGGAAGGATGTAGCAATCCTAGTAATTGCATGCCTCACCAATTCTCTTTGGTTAGTGAAGAACCTTGACAAGCTCAAAGTACTTGAATGGCTACAAATGAAGCCAACAAGGGATATTGCTCTTTGAATAGTCTTCTTTATCAATGACAACTTACAAATGTCTTCCAACATCAAATCTATGCAGTGGGCTGCACAAGAAATCCAATATAAATTTGACCTTTTTCATTCAAGTAATTTTCCCACCAAAACATAGTTGCTTCCATTGTCTGTTATAACTTGGACAACCTTTTCCTCCCTAATCTCTTCCACAATAGAGTCCAACAACTCAAATATCTTTTAACCAATTTTCACAACATTTGATGAATCAATTGATTTATAGAACATTTTCCCTATTGGATAATTCACCAAGAAGTTAATGATAGATCTCTATTTTTTGTTTGTCCATGCATCAGACATAATTGAGCATCCAAATCTTCTCCATTTCTCCCTTAGGTCTTTCAAAAAGAAAATTGTGTGCTGTAACTCATTGGCAAGAAGTGGAACTCTTATCTGATGATAAGAAAGAGGCCTTAAATTTGGTCCAAAGGCTCCCATACTTGTAAGCATTTTGTGAAAGCTTTGCAGCTTGACTAGGTTGAAAGACAAGCCAGCTTGGAACCAAAATCGAGCTATGTATTGATGAACCCTTGCAGTAGCCTCCTTGTCACATGACTGCCTTATGCTTTCTTGTCTTAAATTCTCTTTTTTTTCAATTTCTATTTGCAGACCCTTCATCAAGAGCTCTTTCTTCATCACTATCACCATAGTCTTCAAGAAAATGTTGATGCATCCCTTGAAATGTTTCACTCTCGCTTCTTCTTATCCTTCAAATATTCCCATAGTTTTTCTCTAACTTCTTTGGGACATTTGGCACAAGTTGCAACATTCCCTGGCTTTGCCATCAAGTGTTCTTTTGCTCTAGTAATTCCACCTTTTGTAACCTTGCCATAGAAATTGCACACACAACTATTTCCTTGTCCTCAAGTACAATATTTCCATCCGAGATCAATGCTAGGAGGATTTGATGATCCCACATTTGTCATACTGTGATTTTAAAAAAATCATAATAATAAGAAGGTTGGCACGAACAAGAAAGGGGAGTATTAAACAAAAGAAAGAAAAAAAAGTTGTTACCTTACCTATAAAAAAATAAAGGTTAGAAAAAGAAGAAGGCTACATGGTGACAAATGAGAGGTTCTAGAATGCTCTAGAAAAAAACTTACTTGAAGTAGAAGTAGAACTAAAGTTAAAATGCTAATGTTGGGCCCAAGTCCATAAGTACAAGGTAAAATGAATAGAGTAAAAAGTAAAATGAGTTTTAACTTTGAACAAAGTCAATAAGTAAGGCTACTATTAGGTCCTTGTGTGCATTCACTACTAAAAAATATAGATTTAATGTCGATACTTGAACATCGATTTTTCATAAAATAGATGTTAACGAAAATGCGGTCGCATATTCATAAATAAAAGGAATTTGTTAACATCAGTTTTCCAGAAATTGATGTTAACATGACTTAGTTAACATCGGTTTTCCAAAAATCGATGTCAATATAACTTTGTTAACATCGGTTTTTTCAAAAATTGATGTTAACAGACTGATGTTAACATCTGGTTTTAAAAAAAATCGATGTTAACGAACTCGATTTTTAAAAATGCCACCCTAATATCCAGTTACTCTTTCGCATTGCCCTTTCTTCCTGTCTCCGTCTCAGCTACGCTATGTTCCTCTCCGTTATTGCTCTACATTCTCAACTCCATCTCAGGTTTGTTCTCTGCATCTCACCTCCATTGTCGCTTCGTCTCTCTGTCTTACCTCATCTCATTGTGTTGTGTCTCACGCCGACATGTACATTATCGTAATGATATTATGAAATCTGAAGTTATGTTGAACGACTGTAGAATGACATTATGGTTAGGCATTCTTCATTTGGCACTTGAAGTTAGGAATTATGAACTCTGAAGATAGTGTGGCATTATGAACTTTGAAGTTAGGCATTATGGTTAGGCATTCTTGGTTAAGGCAGTTGAAGTTATCAATTCTATTCATGTTCTTTTAGAAGTTGAAGTTAGGCATACTCGTAGATAGTGCGGCAAGCACCATGGACCAATTCTTTGTCATTCAATGAGTTTCTCTGTTCATGTATGGCTTGATACACGTGCATTTCTGGTTACAACTTACAAGATAAGCTATCTTTTATAGATTCCTGGTTCAATTAAAGATGTTTCCTTAAAAGTTCTAACCGATAGGTGGTATGATACATGCAGGACCCATGCTCATATGGGATCTACATATATATGTGATGAATGTACTAGATTATTATCTTGTGACATGTTAGATATTATCTTGTGAAATCTTAGATATCATGTTGTGAAATTGATAATTGTTTATACTGAATTATTACCCACTATACAAATCAGAAGGCCTTCAGAAGTTGAAAAATCAACTGAAAGGCTTACAAAATGAGTATGCCACACTCAGTAAACTTCATGATTGCCTAAATGAGGAAAGGTGTAATCTATTAAAAGAATGTTCACAAGCCCATAAGAATTTTGTGTTCTGACAAACTTACACAAGCGTGTCACTAGATTGTCTCACCACCACTCACCTGTTTAAAATTTAAAATATAATTTTTAAATTCTATTACAATTTATTACTATTTTATGTTTAAAGTATATTTTTCAAATTGTAACTCAACAGAGAATCAAATAGAGGCTTAATAGAGAATGAAATAGACGTGTTCTTCGTTGTGCTAGGATTCCTCGTTGAAGTCTTCATTGTGCATTTTCGATCTCCTGTGAAAGTCTGGCTAGATTTCTTCTTTTATAACTCATTTTCGAACTCTACTTTTTTGTTCAAGGTGATTTTTGAACTCTGTTTTTCTGACTTTTTTTCCCGCTCTCTCTCGTAGATCTCATAGATCTGACAGTGTTACTTTATTTTGCTTAGGTTCATAGGAGACAATTGTAAAATCTCGTGGTTGATCGCTCCTCGTGGTCGTTTGGGCTTAGACTGTGATAACACCATATCTCACAGGAGCGTTCATTCCTCTTTGTCTCTCCACCATAACCTTAGCCATAGATGTAACTATATTTTTGTTATTGCGAGAAGTACAAAGTGTTTTTAATTTTAATTTTTTGGCTTCAATGCTCACATATTTGTCACTAAAATGTGAATATTTTATTTTTGGCTGCACGTAGTTTGTGAAATTTGCAGAAATAATGTCAATGCTTAATCTTGTTCATGTTAACAAGGCAATAAATATATTTGTATTCTTCCTAAATTTGATTGATAATCGCTTCAGAGCTTTGTAGATTTTGTTTAATCTCGATCGTCTTATAATTCTTGTTATCAAATCTCAATAGTAAAAATTTAGCTGGTTTTCAAGTGTTTAATTAATTGACTTTGAGAGCATATATATGAATCTCCACAATTTTCATGAATTAGGTTTTTCATTCTATCATTGGACGCCAAGAGTTTTCAGCTCTTGTACACTAAAAGTTTGGTGTGGATTTATTTATGGAAAAAATGATGTAGGGATCAATTTGGTCTTTGTGGTTACATGTTTAAATGTGTATAATGTGTATGAAATTAATAAATAATATGGCAGAGATTTAGATTATCTGTTGTAATCATTTATTGAGGAAAAGAGAAGAAAAGTTAATAAATTGTCCTAATTTTAGTTAATCTTATGTGTCTCTCTTCATGTTTACTTCCAACTTTAAAGATGAATATGAAGAATGAACAACATTTCTCGAATTAGAGATAAGAATTGGTTTATTGTGTGTGTTTTGAAGTGTTTTGCATGATGGATTTTTTATATTTCTTACTAAGAACTTGGTTGCTTTTGCATTTTCAAAGTTTTCAATGCAAGTCTGCTGGTATGTACCTATTTCAGCGAACAAGAAACATATTATATAGTTATTATCAAGGAAAAGGGACACGATAGTGCACCTTAGCTCTAAGTAGTCTAATTTGGTGATTTGATATTGAAATCAAATTAGAGTAGTTCTAGCATCTTTTTTTCTTTTTTAGGAAAACAAATCGGCTAACGAAAACTCTTTTTCTTTGTTAGTTGATCAGTGATCCAAACTACAACATAACAAAAACTATTTATAGGCTCAAACTCCACATTCGATTCTATTTTAAAACAATCTCACACAAATGAAAGTTGGTTAAGAATTAAGTTAGGCAATCTAGTATACTACACATTCTCTTATTCTAGCCTACTTTGTTTTCTTTTGATGTACTTTTGAGACAGGTATAGAGGTAGACTACACATCTAGTATAATGTATCTTAGTCATAGCTTCTGTCAAATCTCTCTAACTGACTTAGATGTAGTTAGACAGTTATAATATATCACACTTTTTGTGATATAATTTAATATCTAATTGGATTAACATTAATTAGCATCAAACTACAAGATAATATATCATTTCCTTGCCTCCATATCTAAATAAGCTTGTCATAGAATGAACAAGTAGCTAGCCAGCAGTGGTTTTGTTTCTCAACCTCTATGATTTACTTCTCCTTAATTTTGTCAGTCTACTCCATAGGCAAGAGAATCATGCCTTTATTGTAATTAAAGTTTCCAACACTCTAAGTTAATTGAAGTCTTATTAATAGGTTTTCATATTGATCTTATATCCCATACCCTTAATAATTCATCACAGTTGATATATTATGGACTTTAGAATGTCATATTGGGAGCAAGGTCTTGACCGCAAATCCTAATTAATAACTAGATAATTTAGAAGTTGTGGATCAACGAGTACATCAATAAAAGAAAATCATATCCAACAGTATGTTTCTACCTACCTACTTTTCTTGTAGAGAAACCAAATCTTAGTGCTATATTAAAAAACAATAGTCGTGCGCTAACAAAACTCTTAGTATAGGTAACCGAAATTGTTGTAAGATCAAATAATAGGCGTAGTGTTGTAGTATATTCAGAATCCTTTTTTTCTAATTTGGTACCTCTTGAATGCAAGCTTCTATGATTTGTAAACAAATGTTTTTGTTGCAAGTTTTTTTTGTTTCTAAATCTATGAAATGTTGATACATAAGTGTCCAGTAACATAATATAAGTTGGAAAATATGTCAAGTACTTCCTTCCATTCATGGTTATTTTCATATTGGCATTAGATGTTCCTCTAATCAACTGAATTTCTTGTGCTTGATTGGAAGTGGCTTGCAAATTTAAGAGGCACTTTAGTTGCATCTAGAAGTTAGAGGCGTCTTCATGAAAAGCTAGAGGTATATTTGCTATATTTTATAACTTCTTGGCTACTATATCATTATATCCTCATGTTCTCCAAACCTTGTAGGTTTATACTTTGTACTTCATAGTTATGTTCTCTAAAAAATGTTCCCTAATTTCAAATTTTCTTTCTATTTACTTTATTGGTTCTAGATAATAGTAAGTTGTCTTTCTGCATCATTAATTGATGTTTCAACTAGGATTAATACTTTTTCTTTCTTTTTGGTCACAGAATCTAAATTGTACATAAGTAATGGATTCCGCATATTTCTTAGGAATTGAGCTACATCAAAGTTTCGTCATCTAAAGCAATTGCTTGGCCTTGCATTACAGCTGCTGGCAGCCGTGGAGTTCAATCATATAGTTGAGTCTATTATTAGTCAACAAATTGTCGATTTTTTGTAGTGTTCATATACCTACAAACATATGATAAATTGTGGGTATAGGAATCATATAGTTATAAATGTTTAATTTAGACACTATTTATTTCAGTGATGGATGTGAAATTATGCGTATTGGTAACTTATACCTACATGCATATGATTTAGATACTATTTATTTTTTAGCAGCAACTCATTTTTTTCTTGTAATCTGATATATATATATATATATATATATATATATATATATATATATATATATATATATATATATATATATATATAGATATATAGATATATATTCTTTATGGACTGGGATATTGATGCATACATCTATTATTTCTTTCTTGACACAAATCACAGCATTAACATTATTATTTCTATAGTTGTTGACAAGGCTGTGATTGATTTACATACAACTATAAAACTAAAACCATGTTAAAAACATTTTATGAAAAAAATTATGACAAAGATATTTGTATTGTAATTAAGTGAAACATATTTCAAATAGCCAAAATCTAAGTTTTAGTTAAGAGTGCTCATTACTAAGAAATATTTTAAATAGTAGCTGACAAGGTTGTGATTGATTTATACATAGATATTTTAGTTATACTAAGCACTAATTTATTATGTCTATTTCATTCTACTTTTTCAGTTTATTTTATCAAATGTATAAAAGTTGGATAGATTACAACTCTCTTAGTAAAAAGAATTATATTAGAGGCGCTCTAAATTTTCTTGATTTTCCATTAGCAAAATCATCCAAGGATGGAAAAATTTTATGCCCTTTTACCAATTGTGTCAATTGCAAGTGGCATTCTCGGATGGATGTTTATGAGCACGTCATTAGTAATAGGTTTCTAAAAGGATATCTTACTTGGATCTTTCATGGTGAACAAGTTGGCACATCTAGTTCTTTGGGTACATCTCAAGTAGAAAGGGATTTTGATCATTATATGGACACATTGGTTCATGATGCATTCACAATGCATGTAACTAATGAGAGTGATGATACAAATATAAATATGGAGGATGGAAATTCTGGAGCATTCATGAATGGACCTAGTGTTCAACAATTTGAAGAAGGCAATAATTCATATGAGTTCTATCGACTGTTAAAGGGAGGCAGAGCAAAGTCTTTATCTGGGTTGTAAGAATTTTACAAAATTGTCATTCCTTATACATTTGTATCACTTAAAGTGTCTAAATGGGTGTGTTAGACAAGTGGCCTCAGATATCTTAAGAAGGGGGGGTTGAATTAAGATATTCCAAACTGTTTCCCCTAATTAAAAATCTATTTCACTTTTTACTTAAGTTATGAATTCCCTTAATGACAATCTTCTTAAATATTAATTCAAATGAAGCAACTTGAATATGAATATAAAGCAATAATAAATAAAGGAGATTAAGGGAAGAGAAAATGCAAACTCAGTTTTATACTGGTTCGGCCACACCCTTGTGCCTACGTCCAGTCCCCAAGCAACCCGCTTGAGAGTTCCACTATCTTGTAAATTCCTTTTACAAGTTCTAAACACACAAGGACAATCCTTCCTTTGTGTTTAGAGATCCTTTACAACAAGAGACTCACAGTCTCTTAATCCCTTAGAGAATGAGAAGAAGAAGAGGAACAAATCTCTCTAGAAAGAGATGGATTTTACAGATTGAGCACTCAATTAATTCCTTAATGAATTGCAATTGAATTGGCCAAGGAATTCTTAAGAGGATAAAATGAATTTGCTCTTTGAGAGGATAAACACTTTGTTGTTCTGAAAATCTCTGAGCAATTTCGTGTTTAAGTCACATATATATAGACCATTGGTGGTCATGAGTAAAGCCTTTGAAAAGTTGTGACTCTTGAAATTATTTTTCTGAAAATCCTGTCTGGTAATCGATTACAGTAATTGTGTAATCGATTACAGCTTTTAAAATTTGAATTAAAACGTTTACTAACTGCTGGTAATCGATTACCAAAATTGTGTAATCGATTACAGCTTTTAAAATTTCGAATTCAAATTTTTATAGCTGTTATAAAACGTATTTGGCCACTGGTAATCGATTACATCCTCTGGTAATCAATTACCAGAGAGTAAAACCTTTGAGAAACACTTTTTTATTTTAAATCACTTGGCCAAACCTTTGCTAATTCAATTAGGAATTCCCTTCCTAATATTCTAGTGATCATCTTGATGTTGTGACTTGTAATCTTGAAGTATTGTCTTGAATTTTAATCTTGAAAAGCCCATTTGCATCAATTGCAACACCTCATCATGATCATCATCAAAACATCAAAGCCAATTGCATCTACAGGGTGGACTGACAAAAGTTCTTTGATGTTGTTAGAGTTGTTAAGTGATGCATTACCAAAAGAAAATACTTTGCCCAAATCATTTTTATGATACAAAGAAGATTATTTCAAGGGTTGGGTCTATCATACAAAAAAACTCATGTTTGTCCCAACGAATGCATAATGTATAGGAAGGATTTGGTTGATGCTGAAATTTGCCCAAATGCAATTTGTCAAGATGGAAATGCAACTCTGATGATGTTGAATGTACAAAAAAGATACCGACAAAGATTCTTCATTGGTTCTCTCTTATACCTAGACTGCAAAGACTTTTTGTATCACCAAAAATGGCTTATTCTATGGTATGGCATGAGGATGGTCGAACCAAAGATGGACTCTTGAGGCATCCAGCTGATTCATTTGCTTGGAAGGATTTTGATCGACAGTATCCTGATTTTTCTTGTGACTCTCATAATGTTCGACTAGGTTTGGCTTCTGATGGCTTTAATCCTTTCAAAACTATGACAATTTCCCATAGCACTTGGCCTGTTATCTTGATTCCATACAATCTTCTTCCATGGATGTGTATGAAGCAACCTAATTTTATTACTTTCATTGATGTTTATATGCAACCTCTTGTGGAAGAATTCAAGGAATTATGGGAAATTGGGGGAAAACATTTGATGCATGTAAAAAAGAGTCATTCCAAATGCGTGTTGCAATTATGTGGACTATTAATTATTTTCCTGCTTGTGCAAATTTGTCTAGTTGAAGCACTAAAGGTCAATATGTTTGTCCATGTTGTGGTTTTGAGATTGGCTCAAAGTGGTTGCATTATGGTAGAAAGGTTTGCTATATGTGTCATCGTCGTTAGTTAGAGCCCGATCATAAGTGGAGATACAATAAAAGAGATTTTGATCATAAGTGGTAAGTCAAAGGACAATGATAAGGCACATTATGATCTTGTTGATATGAATATTAGAAGCCAATTACATCCAAAGATGCAACCAAGTACAAGAAAACAATATTTTCCTAGAGCTTCTTACCAAATGACTTCAAAGGAGAAAGAAAAAATTTTGGAAGTTCTCAGAACAATAAAAGCTCCAGATGTATACTTGTTTAATATTTCAAGATGTGTGAAAGTGAAGGAACACAAAATATTTGGCCTCAAAATTTATGATTGCCATCTTTTAAAGCAAGAGTTTCTTCCTATAGCTATGAAAGGTTGTTTGCCAGACAAAGTGAGTTTAGCTATATTCGATCTTTGTTGTTTTTTCAAGGAGTTGTGTAGCAATGTGCTTAATGAGCCTAATTTAGAGCACTTAGAGCATCAAGTAGCTCAAACATCATGCCAATTAGAATGGATCTTTCCTCCATCTTTTTTCACCATAATGGTATGTTTGGTAATCCATTTGGCATATAAAGCAAGAGTTGGAGGTCTTGTACGCTACCGATGGATGTGTCCTTTTGAAAGGTATGAATACTTTTTAATCATTTTGAAACATTCTAGTGTTATAAAGTAAAATGATATTAGCTTAATTTGTAACCTAAAATTTTCTTTTTAGGTTCCTTTTGACTCTAAATTCATTTGTTCGTAATCGAGCACATCCAAAAGGATCTATTGTAGAAGGATATTTAGCTCATGAATGCTTGATATTTTGTTCAAGATATCTATCTGGGGTGGAGACTCTTTTTAATCGATCTGCTAGAAATGATGATTCTTGTTTTGTGAAAAATGTAAGTGTTTTAAATCCTAGACATAGACAATTTGGGAGAAAGTAGCGAGTTTGATTCAATATGAAGAAGAGAAAAAGAGCTTCTCGAATTTCTCTTGATAAGAAAGCACTAGTTCAAGCACATAGATATGTGCTTTTCAATAGCTACAATGTTTACCCCATTCAAAAGTAATACAATTTATTTCACGTTTATATTTAGTTATTGAAATTTTGTATAATATCTTTCTATTAATTCTAATGCTTACTTTTTCTAACCATTTTTACATAAAGCCCATACTGATCTTATCAAGAGACAAAATCATCAACTATCTCCATATGAAGTTGACAAAATTTATAGTGAAGAATTTCCAGAATGGTTTCGTGAATGAGAAAGTTTAGGAAGCATCAATAATATTAAATTTGCATTCATTTAAAATTTTAACCATTTGAAATAAAATTGTGGTAGGTTGTTCAATTCGAAGAGCAAGGCAGCACACTAGTGACAAATGATATCAAGTGGATAGCATGTCGTCCACTAGAAATAGCGAGAAGATATAGCAAGTACATTGTTAATGGATTTAGATTTCAAACAAAGACACATGAAAGGTGCTTGAAGACTCAAAACAAAGGCATTGTTCTAACTTTTACGACTTTTAGTTATGCCAGTTCAAGAGATAAAAGCCCAAAGGAAGGAGATATCCACTACTATGGTGCACTAACAAATATAAACAGGGGATGAAAAATTGATAATTTCGGTATGACATTAGTGGATTTTGTTAGAGATAGGGGGAGCAACATGAAGACTAAGCTTTGTAGCTTGAAGAAGTTTTGTAAATAACCGATGTTGTTTTAAGGTTTTTTTTTATATACACTTTCTGTTTTTACAAAAAAAAAAACCCAAAATTTAACCTGTAAAAAGCAATTTCAGACCACAATTCACAGCAAACATCATTTGAATTCTGCTTTCAAACAGTTTTTAGCATAAAGCTACAATAAACTATGAATTGATAAATATGAAAAAATGATTTATTAAGAACTATCAATAAATAAGAATCAATGTTCAAATGACACAGCAAGTTGCAAAAATGTAAACCAAGTAGTGTAAACTAATTAAGTAAGCTAAAATGAATTCCCTAACATCCTAATTTTCCTAACATCCTAAGTTTGATCTCTAAGTCGGAGATAATATCATGCCCACTGGATGCGAAGCACCTTTAATCTCTCTAGCTCCAATGGTCTAGCATCGTTAAATAATGCATGATCAAATAAAAGATAAATTAATAATGTAATACCAATTATAAGAAAATTAACTTTGTTTGAAATAAACAATTACCACTTTCCAGTTATTCCTGAAACTTCCTAAGATGATGGTGGACATCCAGTGCATGACATAATAGCCGCACTCAGTGCTTCCTTTTTGTCTATTACACTAAATACATAATGAAAATTGGATATTAATTAAACGTTAACTACAATTAGTGTAGACTCACATAAGCAGTATATATAAGTAGAAGTTTTATTTAAATCACGTACCTTAACGACAATCCACCTTGCAGCAGCCTTGGATTTAGGCTGTGGAGTATCATCAAGTCCTTTCAAAGCACTGTTGAATATGATGAACATTTAAAAATTGATGTTGTTGAGTAAAGTCAATGCAAATGTATTGAAAACAAAACTGACCTGTTAATTATTCCCTTAAAGTAGTTGTCTGGCCTGTTATGCAAGGAAAAAAACCAGACAACAAGATTTTCCTTGGGCAGAATGACCACCATTTGCCAGTGTCCACTGCAGTAGAGACAAATATGGGTTATTGTAGTAGTATACATTATTTAAATTTAGTTGTTTTGTTTGACTTACCCATTTAAGTAGGCTCCAAGGTAGACATGGCATTTTGAAGTCTGCATCCAACTATTGATGTAACTTTCGGAGTCAAACTGTGATTGCCCATATCTTTGAATAGATTGTGGCTCGAGGAATCCATACACATCAAAATTCCCTGCTCACATACTTGTCTCAGTCTGATGCATGTTGTTGTTAAGACAAAGTTAATTATGTATGAATTTAAAGTAATAACTTAGGTAATTAATAATAAGCTAAATTGACTTACAGAATCCACAACTGTATGACAGATATGCTAAGACATTGACCACCGTGTGCGATTTTGAAGAGATCTTCGTGCTTTATGTACAACGAAAAGTCTAGATTAAACACTCCGAACACAGTAGCATCCCAGTTAACCTGGAAAGGCTTCAAGAAAAGCTCTGGGATGGTCAATGTCATCAAATATAGTGGATCATCGACCTCAGGATCCGGCCTTTGTGGAGGTTTTGTTGGAGAAACAGCTGCCTGCTGATCAAACATAGTTAAATAATTATGCTAAATAAATTATCTTCTCATTTCTGGACAAACACTTGACCCGATGAAGACACTGACAAAAACTTATCTTCTCCTTTCTGGACAAAGTATGACAAGCTGGAGGCAAGTATATTTTTTTCCCATCAGACCTTGGATGCAACTGCGATCGTATACCAATGTCAGCTAGATCTTCATGGGTATTCAGACCATCTTCCGTCTTGCCTTGAATGTTAAGGAGCGTCCTAATGACACTGTCACATACATTTTTCTCTATATGCATAACATCGATACAATGTCTAACATCTAGACCAGACCAATACGGAAGATAAAAGAAAATGGATCTCTTCTTCCATATGCAAGTCTTACTTTTATCCTTCTTTTGGATCTTTCCAAATACAGTATTCAGGTGTCCAACCCACTGAAAGACCTGCTCACCAGTCAATGGTATCGACACAGTTTTATGCTCTTGACTTCCATTAAAAGCTTTTTTCAATCGTCTGTAAGGGTGATGAGGTTTTAGAAAACGACGATGCTTGGTGTACACTATTTTTCTACCATGTTTCAGTTATATGAAGCTTGTATCTTCTTCACAGATGGGGCATGCATGATGACCCCTGACACTGTAACCGTTTAGATTTCCATACGCTAGAAAGTCATTAGTGGTACAGAAAAGCATTGCACGCATTTCAAAAGTCTCCTTGCAAAATCCATCAAACACTAAAACCCCCTCGTCCCACAACTTTCTCAGGTCTTCAATCAACGGACTTAGATAAACATCAATGTCATTTCCTGGCTGTCTTGGGCCCAATATCATCATAGAAAACATCATGTATTTTTGTTTCATGCACAACCAAGGAGGCAAATTGTAAATTACTAGTAGAATTGGCCATGAACTATGTTGAGTGCTTAAATTTCCATATGGGTTCATTCCACCACTAGGTAGTCCAAGCCTAAGATTTCTTGCCTCTTTGCCAAAATCTAGATACAAACCATCAATCTTCTTCCAGTGGGAGCAATCAGCCGGATGACGGACCATTCCATCATAGTTTCTCCCATTTTCATGTCAAGTAAGGTCTTTTGCATCGTCTTCATTAGCAAAAAGACGCTTGAACCTTGGAATGATGGGAAGATACCATAACACCTTTGTTGGAGGGCCCTTCTTTGAGTTTTCATCAGAACTGCACTCCTCATCATCCTTCACCTTGTACCGTGACGCCCCACACTTAAGGCATTTGGACATCTCTTCATATGCATGCCTGTACAGTATGCAATCATTAGGGTAAGCATGAATCTTCTGATACTCCATACCCATCGGGCACAGTATCTTCTTGGCCAGATAGTAGCTTTTAGGCAACGTGTTTTCCTCTGGAAGCAGATCGTGCACTACTTCAAGCAGTGAAGTAAAGCTTTTGTCACTCCACCCATATCTGGCCTTGACATTAACCAGACTTAACACCACTGACAACAACGTCAAGGAATTCTTGCACCCTAGATACAAAGGCTTCTTTGAGTCACTCTGTAATCCTTCATACACAGGGGCATGGCCTTGCTGAAAACACTCTTGTCCAAGGTCACAAATCATATCCTCCAAGAGATCTCCCATTTCCATCAAACGGTTCGTTTTGGGGCCCACTCTGCATGTCTGTCATTTCACCATGCCATATCCACGTCATATAATTCCTCTTAATTCCATCACACAGCAGATGCTCTCGTATGTCGTCTAATATTTGTCGTCTTCCATTCAAACAATTGATGCAAGGACAATAATATTTTCCATCTTCATCCAGTTGACCTCTTTCTAAAGCAAATTGCAAGAACTGCTCCACGCCTTCCTCATATTATGGGCTGATGTGACTTTCATTCATCCAACTTCGATCCATCTAAGAAATAACTCCGTGATACTCACAAAGTTATTCGATGCATGAAAATCTCACTTTTTTATTATAGGTGTGGTCCTATCCCATTCAGGAAGATAGTCTTTTATGGTAGCTTTATATGTCTTCTATTTTGTTAAATTTGACAAAATTTAGATAGTATTTCGCATTGCTCTCCAAGTACACGACATGAAATCGGTGAAATTAATTTCCCAATAATCAAGTATGCACTCAGAGAATAACTCGAAATGCATTATACCAAAATTTCATCAAATTAAACAAAATAATGTTAACCTTAACGCATGAATCTACCATAAAAATACCAGTCTCCCCAAACTGTCCAAACGGACAATTCGAGATTGAATACAATGATTAATGCAAATTGTCCGCAAGAATCATTGCATTCAGTCTCAAACGGGAATCTAAGGTTCACTCATGATTGACACAATTTGTATAGCATAAATCAATTGTCATTAATGACAGTGAACATGTAATAAAAATATTAATTGGTAACAAACATTTGTACCTATGATGATGAGCAGCACGGTCCAAAATGAAAGCAAGAATCAAAGAAAAAACTCAATGAACACCTACATCAATCATCATTCTAAAAAACAGATATCAATATGTTGCAATTAGTAGCCTTATTAAAAAGCCAATTTCCTTCTACAATTAATTATGCATACAATTTTTGGACGATGTAAAACTAAAACAGATTAACTCATTAACAACTGTTGTGAAAAGTGTCTGTGTGTGTGTGTGTGTGTGTGTGTGTGTGTGTGTGTGTGTGTGTGTGTGTGTGTGTGTGTGTGTGTGTGTGTGTGTGTGTGTGTGTGTGTGTGTGTGTGTGTGTGTGTGTGTGTGTGTGTGTGTGTGTGTGTGTGATGAGGGTGGGTGGGTGGGTGGGTGTGTGTAACAAAGGATAAATTTTATATAGGCTGCCAATATGGTTTATACATATGATTACCTTTATGGAGAAGATTCGGATTAAATACACATAATATATAAGATTATGTTAGTTCTAAGTTCTAACTATGGTATATTATGTTATGATTGCATTTGTTATATATAATCATGCTCAAGAATGATAAGAAAAATCATTATGTGAAACCAACATGGACGCAGATGTTGGCCACGTGTAGTGCGCGCAACATAGGTCTTATGGGTATCCATTCATACCCGTGTATTCAATTGTTGTTTCAACAGCAATAATTAATGAATCTATCCTGATTAGTTAATCAAAAGATTTTGAATTGTGGGGGAGCATATACCATCAACATAATTTTTACCAACACAATGAATAAAGGGAAAGGGAGAAAAGAATGAGAGGGAAAGCACATATTCAAATAGGTTTTAGTATCAAACAACGTTGCAACTTTCTCTTTGAGTTCAAAAAGTTGCATAATTGTCATGAATTTGAGTGCATTCAGGGAAGGGGAGGAATATCTAATCGAAAAAACAAGACACTCACCATATAGAATAAAATATTTGCCTCCAAGAAAGGAATATATTAGTTCCAATTCTGCAACTCTAAATTAAGGGAACACAACCCACAAAGCTTAAAGGGAAGAGAGAAAAAATTACCCTCCAAAAGAGTGATAAAGGAGCCTAACAGAGCATAATCTTCTTATGCTACTATCTTTAATGAAGTGGGTAGGAAGTTAAGAAGATTATGTTTTACAAGTTAAAATGAACTTTCGTTATTTTGGTTGGAAAGCCAGGTGTAGAAACGCCAATTACTATAGGGTCGAACGAGGGTTTTGAAAAGTTTTTAAGTTGATTGATTGGATCAGGTATAATTTACTTGATTCCTTGTGGATTTCACACCAACAAGATGTTACTCATTTTGTTTAGAGGTAATTGTTTAGGAAGCATTTTCAGTTTTGTGTGGCTTTTAGTTTTGTGTGTGTGTGTGTGTGTTTGTCTTTGTGTGTGTGTATGTGTGTCTATGTGTGTCTGTGTGTGAGTGTGTGTGTGTGTGTGTATGTGTGTGTGTGTGTGTGTGTGTGTGTGTGTGTGTCTATGTGTGTGTGTGTCTTTGTGTGTGTGTGTCTGTGTCTGTGTCTGTGTGTGTGGCACGTAGGAGTTTGGGGGCTGCAACATATATAGGAGTGCCCTCAAACATGTTTGAGCAAAACTCCAGAAACAAAAGCATAACCATATCCTCAAACATGTTAAAAGGGAAAAGACACCCTTAAAAATGTAACCATTCAGCCAGAAAAAGGACTGCATCAACTACATCTTGCCAGAAAATTTTAGCCTAATATCTTTTACCAAAATCTTTAAAAAGAGCCATCAGAAACTACTATATAGTTGGGGATACACACACATAACAATGCTGACCCAAAACCTTGAAAAGGTAGTTCCCAAGGAAAATGAACACCTAACAAAACAAGAATGAAGGGGGGCCTAATGTTTCCTTACTATACCCACACACAACAGACATGCCTGTAGATTGCAAAAAGGTGAGACCTGTGAATATGCAACAAGTGATTTATATTAATCCTGTTAAGTATCACTGTTCAAATAAAATACTAGATTTTAGAGAGCTTTGGGACTTCCCAATGGGTTTGTCAAAAAGAATGAGTCAGTTCTTTGTTATTGACTTATTGCACATATATGCATACTCACTGATTCAGATATGAAGTGTGTATAATAAATCTAATTTGCATAATATATACATGGTATCTACAATTTAATCACTTAAGGACATAGAATCAAGTAAGCTCGGACCAGTGTAGGCATATAACACGTATAAACATTTTTTACATCTCCAGACATGTTTCCAAAAGTGGAAAGGCTATAAACCCTCTTCTCATGCTTTTTTAGATCATCTATATATATACATTCTTAATAGACCAAGTGAGGATGCTACTTCCTAAATACTAACTCCTATCATGAACTGCATGTCATTGTAATAGTTCCTATGGGTTCAAGACACAAAACAAAACAAAACATATTTTTGGTTCTAGGTAGTTTGATTTAATCATTGCCGTAAAATCAAAATTGTTGCTCAGTTCTAATGGTTTGTACAAATTTCTCATCTAACATTCACTGTCATAACTGCATCTCATTTTATTAAATCTTAGACCATCCGAAACTAGACAACAAAGAAAAAAGAAGGGAGCACATGGGTCTTTAGAAAATAATTTGTTGGTGTTACTAGCATAGCATATTATTAGGCATTAGCATCCTAGTGGCTAGTGGCCTAATGGATGTTGGTGGCATTATGAAGTGACACAAGATATGGATCTTTTCAAAAGAATAATAATAATAATAGTAGTAGTAGTATATATTTAGAAGGGTAGAATTGTAGGTCAATAACTCTTTCACTAGTATCACTATTTCTGTAGTTAGCATAGATGTATAAGTTCAGAAATGGGGTATAGAACTATAGATAGTAAGGTACTAGTGTAGTGTCCTAGTCCTGATTTTGAAGAGTTTCGAATCAAAGATATAAATACCTGAGTTGGAGGTTTGAGGACAAATGAGTTTCCAGCAATGAGCGCAGGATCACTTTTGGAAACAGTAATGAGCGCAGGATCAAGAATGGCTAAAATCACTCCTAGTGGAATCTGAAAATCAAATGAAACTTTGTTAGAATGAATGAAAGAGTACTTCTTGATCATGAATTATCAATTTCCTCAATTAAGTCATACATCATTTTCATGTAGGAAAGCAAAAACTAATGCATTTCTCAGAAGGAGTAAAGGAATCACTAAGACGCCTTTCAAATGTAATTTGGATGGCTGAGGAATTACATAGAGTAGCCGATTTCTTGCTGCCAAACATATTAGTGAGTACTGATTCATGTACTAAGTTGAACCACTTGCATGAATATTATAGAAGAACTTATGAAAATTTCCCATAATTAACATGATTGATGTTCCACCATTGGTTTAGTAACCAAGAACTTTAATTCATTGCATGAATATGATGACATTTTGAGGACTTCCTTGGTGCCTAAAATATGTAAGCCAACATCCGTGATGGGAGAATTTTCATGGTCAGACCATTTTAACTGGAAATATATGGGCTTTTGAAGCTAATAAAGGAATAGCTTAAGGATGAATTATTTAAGTAAAAGATAAAAAGTGGTCAGGCATTGGATATGAAGTATAAGCTTAAGGTTAAATTAGACCAACTGTGGGGCAAAATAAAAATAGCAAGGGTTAAAAAATGACTACCATATAAGTAACTGATTTATGATATGGCTCTTAGGAGCTTATTCTTGAGCTTCTTGCAGTTTTGCTGCCTATATATTTAGCATGACTATCACTTACTGATTTATTTTGTGACATCACTCAAATCATCGTGGTTGTAAGAGCAGCGTATTTCTTGTGTTCACACAAAAATCCTAGAGGCGGGTTGTGGCTTAAGCTTAGCAGTTTGGTCCCTCATATATTTCAAGGGATTGGTTTTCAGTGGATATTCAGATGGATCAATCAAGGCAAGGAACACATGATATGATTCTTATAGAGTTGCACATGTTTTCATATATATAGACTTCATGCTAAATCATGTTATGACATTCTGAGTTATAGGTATGGGATATTAGAGGGCACTCAACCAGTCTTGTATGGGACATTAAAGAGCACGAGAAGTCTGTGACATGTTTTTCACTTCATGAGTCGTCAGACAGCCTTTTAAGAGGTTCCACTGATAAAACCATAAGGGTAAATTTAAACTTATTTCATGGTCATCACTTTCTATTTCTCTACCAAGATCTCTAGCAACAAAAATGAATTAAATTTATCTTCCAAATTTCCTAAGCCCATACCTTACTACATATTATAAATAAATGTCTCTTCCTAAGAGAAGAGTGGAGTAGACACAAAGTAGAAAAGGTCAACAATTGTTTTAGTATCCATGCCTAAAAAAAGAGAAGCTGGGTGCTTATAACTTCGATCATTGATGTGTCTAAAGTGAGAAACAGATAGGGCTATAGCTTAACTAAGTTTCTATTCCAAGTACTGGGAGTTCATCCAAATACCCTCTTGGTTACCATTCACAAATCATCCAAATACCCTCTTGGGTGATCTATGGTCTAATCATTTCCCTGATCCATTTCAAGTGTTAGATCAAATCCCATTTGGGGTTCATAGAGATGAAACAATCACATCTCTATCATCACATGCAAGAGTGGATTGGAAGGAGACACCAGAAGGGCGTGTCATAATGCTAGATGTGCCAGGGTTGAAGAGAGATGCGATCAAGATAGAAGTGGAAGGGAATAGAGTGTTGAGAGTGAGTGGAGAAAGGAAGAGGAAAGAGGAGAAGGAAGGAGATCACTGGCATAGAGTGGAGAGATCCTATGGCAAATTCTGGAGGCAGTTCAAGGTGCCAGACAATGTGGACTTGGATTTTGTCAAGGCTAAGATGGAGAATAGAGTGCTTACTCTCACAATGAATAACTTGTCACCTAATAAGGTCAAAGGTCCAAGGTTGGTCAGCATTGCAGGGGATGATGAGCAAGCTCCCAAGCTCAAGGGTAATGAAGACAAGCAGGAGCTTTGAATTATTCATAAATTATAATAACTTTATCATACAGACTTCTTATGTGTGTCGGTAAAAAAGGGTTTCTAATTTGTAGTTAGTTTTGTGAATAAAAGGGTTCTGAAAAAATCTTTGCTTCTTTTAATGTGTTATCATACTGTCATCTTCTTTGAGACTAAACTACTACTATTTTATCTTTAAATATGTGAAGGGTTGTTATAATAAAATTAATAAAATATTAAAAAAAATCC
The DNA here is from genome assembly GCF_000004515.6 of Glycine max. NCBI lineage: Eukaryota > Viridiplantae > Streptophyta > Magnoliopsida > Fabales > Fabaceae > Glycine > Glycine max. The sequence continues at coordinate 29,011,312 of NC_038256.2, read as the reverse complement.
TGACATATATAGCATATTATTATAGGTTTTAAATATTATATATAACTTATTTATAAGAATAGATAAAAACATACAAGTTGTTTTAACTATTTCTTGATCTCATTATAACAATATAACAATAAATAAGGATGATACAAGTTGTTCTAATTATTTCTTGATCTCCATTTTTATTTTTTATCTTTGTCCTTAACATGCACTTATAATAAATAGAAATAGATACCTAAATTTACTATTTTTCTCCACTTTTTTGGAAAACTTTTATCCTCACTTCTGCCCACGCTTTCACGGGAAGTTACACGGTTCCAAACTAAGCAAAGAAGGGCTATGGCAAGGGCACTGGACTCTGAAGGTCATTTATAAGATTTATTTGTATAATTATGCACATTTAAGTACAATTCATGGAATAAAGGAAAATGACAAGATGAATGTAAGCACACCTATTCTTTTGTTCAATAAAACTTTTTTTAACCTATGAGATTAATTGTTATGGTTGTTATACATGACAGCCTCGTGTTCTATTTTAAATTTAGATGTAGTTTTTTTACAGGAATTTAGATGTACTTTTATATATAACTATTTTTAGTGTTATTCTATAATTAGAATTGAAATTTCAATTAGTCTTAATGCATTGTACTTTGAAATTTCAATTAGTTTTATATATCATTGTTATCCATTGTGCTAGTGTTATTGGATAGGGAATCTTATGAGGTTGCAATTGCAGGATTTGGGTTTTTGGGATCAGCAGCAGTGGCAGAAGCAGAATGGTAAATTAGCCATGTGAGTATCAAGTAAATCAATCGATATTGTGAAATTTCATATTTAAATCTAGTCATACATTGAGAGACAAATCAATACATAATTCCATTACATGCTTGGAGTGAAGTGGTTACCTAGTCTGCAAGAAGAGTAACAACTAGCCGTAAGTGCCACAACTTTAAACTTATCTGGATTCTCTGGCACAATATGTAGTGTCTACAAAAGCATACAGGGGAAAAGATGCACTACATCAAAGGATAAGAGACAAACAAAGACAAGCCAAGCCATCTACAAGGGGTAAACAATCAACAATTTCTAGTCACACTCAGGATCTTGGCCTTTCCCTTCACTCCTTCAAAGACCCTGGTTTGATTCATCATGGCCAGTCCCAAGCAGGTGCAAATCAAACACCTTCCAATGACCAAACCGTCTTCTTAATTTGCTGCTAGTTCAAAAGAATGAAGAGAAAAAACTTTAACTTTTTTCTTCCTTATTTTGCTACTTATGCACCTATACATCTATTATAACTGCCTTGGAATTTTGACAATGCTATGACTATGGTGGGTTCAACATCAACATTATGTTATTTACTTTGATTCATTTCCTAGGATTCTACTACATTTGGTAGAGAAAGATTTTCTTTCTTTCTTTGCACAAACCTTGTAAGTTTTCTACCTGAGTTTTCACCACATAGTTACTAGAGAACAAATTTACTAATTTCAGTTAGAATAAGAACTAAGATTAAGTAGATATCCATAAAACCTCTCTAGGAAAAATGTTAGGAACTCAGAGACAGAAACAACAACAGCAAGGCCAGGGGTCATAATAGCAAACCAGGGGGTACAGGAGGAAGCAAAGCCCAAAAGAAGAATTGTGAAACCATCATACCTCTGACTATGTCTGAGGAAGAATGGTGAGGTTGATCAGCAAAGGCACCACACACTATGAGGGAATATCCTTGCTTGATGTTGTCTGCTTTAGGGAGACAAACACTAACAAATTCCGTTATTGCAAATCATTCTAGAATCCTTTTTTGTCATTAGGAAGCCTATACATATGTAAATAACAAGCAAGGAAAATTAATGAGAAATATACAAATTACCTTTCTTCTCTCTGTGCCTTCTTCTTTTCTTAGGAGGTTTTGGTGCCTCGAAGCCAGTAGCTAGGGGGTGATACAAAAAACAAATACTTTCTCAACTTAAATTAATAAAATACAAAAACCAAACTATTGGATAATTTGGCAACATACAGAGCTTTAAGATTACCAATACAGAACTTAATACAAAAACCACTAAGACATGAAAACATACATCTTACAGAAAATCAAGCCAAACAAACTATGGCACTACTTCAAAGTGCACACCGCACAATACATTTTCTAATCAATTTTTACAAATAAGAATATAAAATCACTAGCAGAAGTTTAATTGTTGCTCATCATCTCATTACTTTTAACTGTTTGCAAACCCAACAAAACCTTTCCACCTATAATTGCTACAGCTTACACTTCATGAGTCAAAATGCCTTTTCACTACACCAAGGTTTTAACCGTGTGTATAACATTATTCATTGCAACTCTAACTCAACATTGTTATAATAAAGTCTAAATATTCACCGAACAATAAAGCTATAAATTGAGAAAGAGAGGAAGGAGGAGAACTAGGAAAAAGAACATGTTGAACTAGGAAGAAGAAGGAGAAGAACAAGAGAGTTGTCACGATGCTCGAGTGCAACAGAAGTGATGCTCGGAGCTTAGACGAAACGATGCTCAAGTGGGTCGCTTAGACAGAGAACAGAGAGCTTAGATGGAGAAGAAGAGAGCGCGAGCAAAATAGGGTTCGAGTAATATTTTAAAATCTAAGTTCAACATCGGTTTTAAAAAAAAAAACGATGTTAAGAAAATGATGTTAACGTTAACATCGCTTTTCTAGAAGAAACCGATGTTAACTTATCATACGTTAACATCGGTTTTCTCAAAACCCGATGTTAATGAACTGACGTTAACATCAATTCTTGGAAAATCGATGTTAACTAATTAATGTTAACATCGGTTTTCCAAGAACCGATGTTAAAGTCAGTTTGTTAACATCAGATTTTCAGAAAATTGATGTTAACGGATATACATTATTTACAATTATACCACCACATTTACCTTAACATCGGTTTTGTCAAAAACCGATGTTAAGTTGGCGATGTTAAAACTGGTTTTTCTAGTAGTGCAAGAATCCAATCGATTATGTTGTTCTTGAAAGTTTTCCAAATGTTGGAAAGAACACTTTAATCGATTGAAATGATAATATAATTGATTACTTCTTCAAAATAATCAATTAAATTGGATATTTAATCGATTACAGGCGGTTATAATTGTTTTCTCTATAAATAACAACCTTGTGTTCTCACTTTTAAGAAGCAAAAAGAGAGAAGAAAAAGTACTTAGAATAAGTGTGTGAATCACAACTTCTAGACTTCATCTTTTTAAGCTCCCATGGTAAAAAGTGAGTTATGAATTACTTGCGAGATCAAGAAGAGACTCATTCACTCAAGCAAAGGTTCTTATGTGTGATTAATAAGGTTGTGTCTCTCTTTGACCCAGTTTTACATGTTAGCATATGCATGAATTTCTGATGACATGCTAGAATAGGTTTTTCTAGTTTGGGCTAAAGGGTATGTTTCTCTTAGGCTCTTATTCAAAAAGGACCCTAGGGTTGGGTACCTTAGCCTCTTTTTCTGAGTTGGAACTGAGATTGATTATGATTGTTTGTAAGAATTATATATGCATAGTAAAAATCTAATTCAGTTTGGATTAGATAACTGGTTCCCTAGAGATATTGAGTGAACCAGTATAAAAATTGATGTACATCTTATCTTGATCTTATCTTTCTTACTCATTGTATTCTTAATCAATTTGCTGAAGTTTAAAGAAAATATTTTTTTGAATAAGAACTTTAACAAAAGGATTTTGTGTTAAGGGTGATTGATTAAATATTAGGTTTTAACAAAATATTGTGATACGATCCTTAGAAAAGAAATTTTTTCAAAACTCTATTTTTTTTTATTTGATTTGATTTAGAACCAATTCACTCCCGCCGCCCCTCTTGGTTTGAGTTCCATCATTTTTTTTTCAAATTTCAATTATTTGCAACATGATTGACTTGTTGTCGTGCATGCTAAAATCAAAGATATATATGATATGGGCGATGAGCAATCCAATGACATAGATCAAGGAATGAACAAGGCTTACAAGAGATAAATGATAATGATTTGATCAGACTAGAAGCTAATGATAGTGATGATACCATTGAAGTTACAATACATATGGAGAACATTTTACCACATGACAAGAATGATAATTATATATATATGATGATAAGATTGATTAAGACCTCTTCTGATTTGTTTTTATTTGTTCTATTTAGACATTTAGTTATATTTTTAGTATACATGTATTGAAAATTTTGTCACATTTATATAATTTTATTCCTTTCTTTAGTTTTTTGTTCTTATTGTTCATTATTCTTATGTTTATTTTTTGTATGTATAAGAATCACTTAAAATACAATGATGTTGTCAGTTTTCTATCAAAATTTGTTTGATTGTTTCCTTAGCAGTTTGATTCTTGGTGATTGGAGATTGGTGAGAAAAAGGAGCTTACAAGCAACCTAAATTCGCATTTCAGGTAATTACATTCACACCACTTGTTACTACTTTATTCTTTTATTTTTGGCATGGTGTTTAAAAAATTCATAGTCAATAATGTAGCTATATCTAATTTTTATTTTATTTTATTTTTTGAATGGTTAATTCAGCATACTATGGGAAAGGGTAGAAAGTTGAATATCATTCAAAATAATGGTCAATCACAAGCAAAAGAGAAATCAATTGAAAGCTCTATTGAAGCCAACCGAAATAACAACTCTAAAATATAACAAAATGCACAATTGGAAGGAGGTATAAAGATTTTATTAACTTAATATTTTTATTTTATATTGAATTTTTTATAACACAATTGCTTTTTAACTAAATCAATAATCACAAATAGAACAGCATATACAAGAAGAAAGTCATGTTGAGTCTCTTGGAAGTGCAAGTGAAAGTTCAACTAAAGGTAAGTAACAATGCAAGTATATACACTTATATATATATATATATATATATATATATATATATATATATATATATATATATGATAAATGAAAGAGGACTAAAGGTTATACACATATGCTAGATGTGTGGGACATGCCAAATGGAGAATTCATACTTGTTGAAGAAGATCATTGGGGCAATCCTATGGGTTGGGAAGGGAAAACTCTACTGAATGCAATTGGGAGCTTGGTAAGGAGACACCAATGTGTTCCTATCAATTTTCTTAGTTGGAAAGACATGCGTGAGGACTATATTACTAACATGGCTGAATTGATTTAGGTCTAGTATAATACTTTATAAGTGTTGTTTCATTCTACTTCCTGCAAAATTTTATGCTTTGTAATGTCTAACAAAATGCTCTTTTTTATTTATTAATGATACTCATAATAGAGTAAGTTTCGATTTGTTCCTGAATTAACTGAAAAAACAAAGACATATTGATTGATGACATGAGTCTGAAATGGAGGCAATTTAAATATGAACTGAAATCAAATGGATATAATGAGAACAAAACAAAGGAGGAAATGGTTGCTCGCATCCCAAATCCAAGGGTAGATCCTTTTCAATATTGTGATTTAGTACATTATTGGTGTTCTGAGAAAGGACAAGTATATATGTATAATGTCACTAACCTTTAGCTAACATATAGGCTTTTTTTTTAATAACTTTTTTATGTAAGCTCCATTGGAGCTTGTAGGCCTAGGATCTTCTTCATCAATGGATTCCTTTCCTTCTTGGAAGATAAATGGCAGCGGAATGGAGAAGGAAGAGAGAGAGGGGATGCCACTTCAAGGAGAAGATGAGTCTAGAAGAAGTTCACCACCATAGGAGGCCATGGATAAGAGCTTGGAGGAAGAAGGAGATGAATGAAGGGAGAGGGAGAGAAGAGCACGAAATTTTGTGCTCTAAAAGAGCTCTGAAATCTGAAGTTAATATTCAAATGATCAAAGTTCAAAAAAAATCCACACACATGACCTCTATTTATAGCCTAAGTGTCACACAAAATTGGAGGGAAATTTGAATTTCAATTCAAATTTCACTTGAATTTGAAATTGAATTTGTGGAGCCAAACTTTGGAGACAAAATTTCACTAATTATGATTAGTGAATTTTAGTTATGGTTCAAACCACTAATCCAAGATCAATTCCAAGATTCTCCACTAAGTGTGCTTAGGTGTCATGAGGCATGTAAAGCATGAAGGACATGCACAAAGTGTGACTATATGATGTGGCAATGGGGTGTGGTAAGCAAATACTCACCTCCCCCTCTAAAATTTAATTGGACCAATTCAATTAAATTTATTTCCAACCACACACATCAAATATTCACTTAGTGCATGTGAAATTACAAAAATACCCCTAATACAAAAACTAGTCTAGGTGCCCTAAAATACAAGGGCTGAAAAATCCTATATTTCTAGGGTACCCTACCTACATTATGGAGTCCTAAATACAAGGACCAAAATTAATGAAACCTTAATCTAATATGTACAAAGATAAGTGGGCTCATACTTAGCCCATAGGCCCGAAATCTACCCTAAGGCTCATGAGAACCCTAGGGCCTTCTCTTGCATCTTTTGCCCAATCTTCTTGGAGTCTTCTATCCAATGCCCTTGGGGGGTAGGATTGCATCACTTTTTATATTTGTTGGTTATACAAAATAAGAACCATTAACAAAAGGAATCCCTCAAAATGTGAGAACTTGCATTGCATGGGAACCCAGAATCTTCCAAGACGAATTCATAAGATGGTTTTTCTTTCTTATAGTTTTTAATATTTAATTTCTTAGTACAAATAGGATGATTGATTTTTTTAAACTAATGTTAGACAACAAAGGCTAAACGAGTGCAACCTTCTTGGGAAAAAATTTATATTGACACTCGACTATGAAAAGATAGAAGCATTGTTACTGAAAAGGTTGCTACTGTAATTGTAAGAATTTTAATTTTTATTTCAAAATGTTCTCTTTGTTTTATGTTTTGTTTTGCTCAATTTTCTAATAAAGGGTTATGGAGTGAGGGGGAGTAAATAATGAGGAGATGAGTTTTGTTTGGTGACATTGAAGTATTGAGGATATTGATGCATGGTAATAATTTATAAGATGTATTTATATAGGATGAACTTAAAAAGAAAATGGTTGAAGCAGAGAATTCACAAAATTTACAAAGCACCCAAGATTCTACTGATTGGACAAATGATATATATTCAAAAGTCAAAGGACCTAAAAAAAGAGGGTGTATGCATTGTCTTGGCAATATTTCACATCAAGCAAGTTCATCTCAAAGCTCTTATACAGGCAATAGAATCCAAAAATTGGAGAATTTGCTTGGAAATCTTGTTGTTGTCCTTAAAGTGCGATTTGCAAAATCTATAGATCAAGAGGTATAAATTTATAATTCAACTTATTTAAATATTTAACTATGATATGATATTTTACAAAGAAAAAGCATTCTTTTAATTTAGGTACCTACAAATGGTTCTACTAGTAAAAATCATCAAACTACAAGCAATCCCAACTAGAGGTGAGTTGAAATTTAATAATTAATATTTTGACAATACCATTTTTGTTAGCATATGGTATAGCTTGTAGTGTATCCACACTATCTATGTATGTGGTAAATTGTAGCTTCCCTTTACTTGGTTGCCTTCTTCTTTCCTTAAGTCATGTATGTACCCAAACTTGTTGACTAAGAAAAATAGTTTACATTTTATAGTTTTGAGAATTGATTCAAACTAATCAAGCTTTATTATATTTTTTATATTCTAATATTATTTTTAAGCTTTAGGTTAGGCCAAGTTAGTTGATTCACATATCTTTGCAACTGTAGTTAAGAAGCTATCACATCTATAAATTGCATAAGATATTCATTTGTGTATGTTAATATGTACTCCTTTATGTCATTGTAATGGCTTGCAACAATGAAGATAACCAAGTAATGGTTTTGAGGTAAATACATTTTCTTCTTGCATGTATGCTTGCTCATTTTAAAAATTTGTTGTTGACTTAGTTCATAAATGTTCAGATCGGTGATTACTTGAATGTGGCTATTTTGTTGGTTATTGTGAATGTTGGATATCATCTCAACTTGGCTAGGTTTTTTGGGAAAAAAAAAATTGTGACTATGTGATTTTAGTTTGAAGAGGCTATTCTGTTGGTTATTGTGGATGCTAGATATCATCTCATCTTTGTTAGGTGTTTTGGGAAACATAAATACTCTTGTTTGTTTTTGTGATTATGTGACTTCCCTGGAAAATGGACCTTTGTCCCCTTCATCCTTCATCGAGAGAGGAGTTTAATTAGTCCATGTTTGTCAATTTTCAATGTTTGCTCCAATGTTTCAAAACTACTATAACTTTTTTAAAAAAAGTAAGGCGACAATAATAACAAAGATCAGTGTCATAAAAGGCCTTTAGCCAAAAATAGTTGATCATCAAAAGATGGTCTCTGTCAAATCTATCAAAAATGAGAAGTTTTTTAAAGATATGGAGAATGTGAACAAGAAATTTAATGAGGCTTTGAAGAATCTAGCAGAGAGCAAAAAGATTATCACTATTTTGAACGACCAACTCATGGTCAAAGAGGAGAAGGTAAAAAAGCTTATTGGAAAAAAAGTCAACCTATTGAAGGAGAAGAATTTTGCTGAAGAGGATCTTTCCTCCCTTCAATAGAAAACTGCTATGCTTGAGGAAGAGAAAAATTAAGGAAGTGCTAAGAAGACGACTCTGAATTAGGCCTTCATGATGGGGCATGAGGATGGTTTTCAGAAAGCTCTTCTCCAAGTAGAGCTTTTTCTCCCTGGAGCTTATTTGTTGAAGTTTGATGTCTTCTCTAATGTTAAAGGGGGGAGTTAGTAAAGGATTCTTAGATGGAATCATTTGAAGACGCATCTGAGGTGACTTCAAATGAGGGGGATAATGGAGCGACCTCAAAAGCATAATGGTCTTCTAAGGATTCATTAATTGAGATTTGAAACTTACAGGTTTTAGCAATTGAAAAAAAAATTGTTGACCGACTATGTAATGATTAAATATAAATTAAACTTGCATTTGTGAATAATTTTTTTTATCTAATTTGTAGAAATTGAAAATTTTATATTTGCACACCTTTCTGAGTTATCATAAGGGTTTCTACTTGCGTTATGTGAAAAATTGTAACAGAATGATTTGAACTGCATAACTCTTAAACAAAAATGCTCTTTTGTTACTTCCAACTCTACCTTTTGTTTGTCGACATATCAATTGCTTTGTGTGTTTGTATAAGAGCATGTAAAGTCAATGTACCATTTAGAACAAGACATAATAGATCTCTATACAGGTTTGTATAAAATGTGACATGTCAGTACACAATTTTGCATATGACATAAATAGGTTTGTACACAGTTTTGTGCAAGACATGATCAAACTTTAGGATAAGTACTGCACAAGAGTTAAGAATGCAGGAAACATAAATTGCAAATACCAAGACATAGGTTGTAAAAGACTTTCATTTAATAGTGACGATAATGATGTTCCTTTTACATTATGACCTCAATGCACCTCATTAAAACCTCTTCAGCCAAAACCCATTATTTTTATACTTGGGAAAATAAAGACTGGAGTAGGAAAAATAGCACGACACCTGGTTTTAACTGAAGTACGGCTTCAAATGTGTTACATTCCAGGTCCTTGGAATGACCTTTCCAGCAAGCTCTTCAAGTCGATAAGCATCATTTTGTAGTGTTATAGTGACCCTAAAAGGTTTTTCCCAGTTTGAAGCGAGCTTCCTTTCAGTATAGTCTTTTCTTGTTTCTCCCCTCATTCTCTAAACGAGATCTCCAACTCGAAACTCCCTCCTTTTCAGTTTTGATTTGTACTTCCAAGTTGCTCTCTTTTTGCAAGCTTTTTCCTTAATATGAACGTGATTTTTCACCTAGTCAATCATGTCTAGTTCAAGAGCAAGGCTTTTGTCGTTGAGTGTTTCATCAGAATGGGCTCTTCCCTCTGAGAGTTCACCGACTTCTACAAGAATCTTGGCATCAGTGACATATGTCAATCGGAAAAGAGTTTCCTTCATTAAGGACTAAAAAATGCAGTGATATGCCCATAGAACATTAGGTAGTTCTCCATCCCAAAGTCCTTTTACTTTCTTCATCCTCTTCTTCATTTCACTTAAAATGACTTTGTTTGTTGCTTCTTCTTAACTGTTGATCTGGGGATGTTCGACAGAATACACCAAATGCTTCATGTCGAGCTACTACAGGAATTACTCATATCCCTTTAATGCAAATTGTGCGCCATTATCGGTAACAATGGAAAAGGGAAGACCATGTCTACATATTAGTGACTTCCATGTGAACTTCTAAATTTTCTCGGTGGTGATTCTTGCAAGTTCCTTTGCCTCTATCCATTTGGTGAAATAATCTATTGCCACCAATAGGAACTTCACTTGTCCCTTCACAATGGGGAACAGTTCTAAGATATCCATACCCCAAAATGTGAATGGCCATAGTGAGTGTATGTTATGCAACTTCTCAGGTGAAGAGTGATGGAGATTGCCAAATTCTTGGCACTCTCTTCATTTCTTTGAATATTCCATGCAATCAATCCATAGTGTCGGCCAATAGTAACCAAGTCAGAGAACCTGAGTTGTCATGCTCCTTCCTCCTAAATGAAAACCATAGATGCCTCTGTGTATCTCCTCCATAAAGTACTGTGCATCCTCTTTGTCTACGCATTTCAACAGTGGTATGGAAAATCCTCTTCAGAAGATTTCTCCATCAAATACAACATAGTGGGATGATTTCAGCTTCACCTTCCTAGCTTCATTGTTGACAATCAGCAAATGATTGTTTACCAAGTAATTCCATATGTCATTCATCCAAGATTCTTCTCTGATTTGACTAGTGAATATATCATATTTTTCTATGCTTGGTGTAGACCTAGTCTCCTAAATGAATGTTTTATGATGACCTAGCCTCTTGGAACTCACTAGTCTTGACAAGATGTCGTCCCTATTGTTGTCTTCGTGGGGAATGTGAATGAGTTCATATTCCTCTGAGCAATATAGCAAGGGCTCCATCAAGAGGTAGTATCTTTGCATATGTGCATCCTTGGCTTGGAATTCTCCATTCACCCGACCGGTGACGAGCTTGAAATCACTCTTACATCATACCTTTTTCACTCTAACCTCCTTTGCCAATTTAAGGACTGCGATCAAAGCCTCGCATTCTACTTGATTGTTAAAGGTTTTAAAGTCAAACCTCAATGACTTTTTATGAGAGATGTCTCCTGGCCCTTCGAGTGTGATTCCTACTCCACTACCCATGGGATTGCATGAACCATCCACATAGAGCATCCACCAGTTTCCACCATCATTGTTGTTAGGTTCGAGAGAGGGAGGGAGTTCTACAATGAAATCGGTCAAGCATTGGGCTTTGATAGGCCCACGGGGCTCAAATTTTAAGCCAAACTCTGACAGCTCCACAAACCATACAACCATCCTCCTAGTGAGTTCCAATTAGCGAATAACTTTCCTAATGAGGTGATCGGTTTAGACTTTGATTTGGTGGCTTTAGAAATACGAGTGCAGCCTCCTTGAGCAATTCACAATTGATAATGCCAACTTTTCAATCATTTGATATCTTTGCTCAACCTCCTATAGGACCCAGCTGATGAAGTAGATCAGTATTTGTCTTTTACCATCCTCCTGCATTAACACTAAACTAATGGTCGAGTTAGAAACGGATAGGTAAACTAAAAGTTCAGCACCTACCGTAGGTCGGGTTAGGATGGGAGGAGTTGCCAAGAAATTCTTGAATTTTGTAAACATCTCTTCACACTCTTCATTCCAATCAAACTCATCTTGTGAATTTTTCAACAATTTGAAGAATGGTTTTGGTTTCTCTTCCATCTTGGGTAAGAATCGAGAGAGAGAAGTTTACTTTCCAATTAACTTTTGAACTTCATTTATGTTTTGCGGACTTCTCATCGCTATGACAGCTTCACATATATTTGGGTTTGCCTCTATTCCTCTGTATGTTAACATAAAACCGAAAAATTTACCTCCTCAAACCCCGAAGGTGCATTTCTCAGGGTAACCCTCGTGTTATGCTTTTTGAGTTCAATAAAGATCTCAACAAGGTCATCAGTGTATAGGTTGAGAGAGGATGAATTAACCATCATATCACCTACATACACTTCCACATTGTGTCCGATCTGCTTCTTTTAGATCTTATCCATAACCATTGATATGTCACTCCTGCATTCTTTAGGCCGAAGGGCATAACTTTGTAACAAAAGTTAGCATCGTCAGTGATAAAGGTTGTATTTTCTTGATCAGAGGGTACATTTTGATATGGTTGTAACCTAAATAGGCATCCAAAAAACTAAGTAGTTTAAAGCCACACACTCCATCTACTAATATGTAAATTCTTGGTAAGGTATAGGCATCCTAAGGACACACTCTGTTTAAGTCGGTGTAGTCCACATACACTCTCTATTTTCCTATCGCTTTTTTTCCCATGACCACATTGGCTAGCTAAGTGGTGTAGTTCACTCTTCAGATGAAGTTGGCCTTCAACAATTTTTCAATTTCTGCTTCCATGAACTTCCCCATTTCTTCTTCAATTTTACATTTTCTCTGGGCCGCCGGCTTAGCTTCAAGAAAAATAGTGAGCTTATGGAAAATGAAATTCAGATCAATGCCCAACATATCGAAGGCATTGCAAGCAAACAGATCGGCATTTGCAAGGAGCATCTGCTCTATCTTTTTCGTACGGCATCTTCCATTCGCATGCCAATCTTGGTACACTGATCGAATTCCTTGCCAATTTGAAAACACAAACCATCTTCAATCAGGGTCGGTCATTGATCTTCAGAGTCTACTCGCGGGTCAAGATCCTCTAAATTGGTGATGACTATATTAACACTGGAGGTTGGTGCCTTATTATGGTCTTCCTTTATGTTGTTTGGTTCAATCTTGCAACTCTTCACATAGCATTCTTGCTTGCCTTCCTAGTCGGCTTTAACGATGATGATCTCCCTTGTTGTTGATGGGAATTTCATGGCTAGGTGATATGTGGAAACAATGGCTCCAATTTTGTTTAATGTGGTGATGCAATCCTACCCCCCAAGAGTATTGGATAGAAGACTCCAAGAGGATTGGGCTAGAGCTACTAAAGAAGGCCCTGGGGTTCTCATGAACCTAAGGGTAGATTATTTGAGCCCATGGACCAAGGTTGGGTCCACTCTTCTTTGTAAATTTAGAATAGCTTTTTCCTTCTTTTTGGGCTTGTATTTTGGCCATTCTAGTAATATAGGGTTTTAGCCTTGTATTTCAGGGCATTTTGAGTAGTCTTTGTAGTAGGGACTTTTTTTGTATTTTCATGTATTTTGTAGGGGGTGTGTAGTAAAGCTCTAGCTTCTCATCTCAAGGAGATGAGCTTAGCTATTAGAGAGGTGTGTGTAGCTAAGCTCTAGCTTCTTTAGGAATCTTCTTAAGGAGGTGAGCTTAGTTATTAGAGGGGTGGTGTAGCTAAGCTCTGGCTTCTCAAGGAATTTTCTCAAAGAAGCTTCTCAAGGAAGTTTTCTCAAGAAAGCTTCTCAAGGAAGCTACCTAGTCTATAAATAGAAGCATGTGTAACACTTGTTGTAACTTTGATGAATGAAAGTCTTATGAGACACACTTCAAAGTTTCACTTCTCTCCCTCTTTTATTCCTTCAATTTCGTGTTCCCCCCTTCTCTCTTTATTTTCCTCCATTAAAGCATCCTCTTCAAGCTTCTTATCCAAGGCACATTCTTGGTGGTGAAGCTCCTTGTTCCATGGCTTATTCCCTAGTGAATGGTGCCTCCCCTCTCCTCTTCTCCTTTGTCTTCCCATGCATCTCCATGGTGGAAAATCACCATTGAAGGACCTCATTGAAGCTCAAAGATCCAGCCTCCATAGAAGCTCCACAAGCAAGCTTCCATCATGTGGGTCTCCCAAGCAGGACGTTGTATGAGGTGTATGTGTCTACCAACATATATGGGACCACAAAGGATTGAGAGAGATTTCTCATTCCAAAAGTGGTCAACAAATCCACTTTGCCTCTGGTATAGATATGTTCACCTACAAAACCTATCACTAGTTTCTCGTTAGGTTGTATAAAATCGAGCGAGACATCTATTTTTCAAACATAGACTGATACAAAATATCAGCTCCACTTCCCTGGTCGATAAGTGTTTTTTGGACTGTCCAACTAGCAATAACAATTGATATCACCATAGGATCATCCTGGATGGGATCACTTCCAATGAAGTCAGCGTCTATAAACATAATGGTTGGTAGATATCAGCATGGTGTTTTCTCAGTTTGTACAGCATTGACACTTTTGAGTGCTCGAAGGTGACATTCCTGGCCGATTTCATGCAACCTCCACAAGTGAAACCACCAGTAATAGTGTTGATGACTCCTCGAACTGCTCCTTGGGGGGTTTGGGTTTTCTTGTTGTCTTTGTTCACCTTCTCCGACTTAATGTTGATTGTTGTTACCACATTGTCCTATGTAGCCATCTTTGTAGACACCTCTTCCTCCTCGGTATCCATCGCGATTATTGTTATTTCCTAGACGAAATCATTTAGACAGCCTTTATGAACCAACTTCTCAATTTTGTCCTTTAGGACTATGCATTCTTCTATAGAATGGTCATAGTTTCGGTGATATCTACATTGTTTGGTGTGATTTGCTTGACTATGGGAGCCTATGGATAGAAGAAGTGCAAGTATTTTTCGTGTTGAATTCTTCTTCCAGTATGCGTGCTCAACCCTAAATGAGAGGAGTGCATGTCGCGTAATTCAACTATTTGAGTTGTCTGTTAAATTCTTTCTCCTTGACATGTTTGAGTTTTTCTTTATTGGAATCGGGCTTCCTCTGATCTCTCCTTCTGACCTTATCTCGGTACTCAAACAATTCTTCCATCTGGATAAAATCGGTTGCACGACATCATTTTTTGTTCATGCTCATTGGTTGTTTTTTGCACAAGCTATATGCAAACACTCCAGGCTTGAGTGCTGCTATCATGGCGTGAAGGGCTACCCCAAGTTCAAGGTCATGGATCATGACTGCAATTTGTGAAAATCTTCCCATGAAGTCTCGTAGAGACTCATTGTCAGCTTGTCTTAAGATTATCGGTGCTACCTATGTTATATGATGCAGTTGGCATGTGGCATATTGAGCACCAAAGCATTTGACTAGTGTGTCAAACATATCGATCATCCGAGAAGGGAGTTGGTGCCACCATGATAGAGCAAATCCCTTCAAAGAAATTTGGAAGACCCTGCATAAAATGGCATCGCCATTAGTCAATAAGTTTACCTATGTGATATATGCTTCCAAGTGTTCATCGGGATCTGTGGTTTTATCATATTGATCAATGTTCAAAGGCTTCCACCCCAGGGGTAAGGGAGTGTTGAGAATTCCATCTATGAAAGGATGTCATCGGCGCAACTCGGCGAGCTGACTATGGGACCTCTAATGTGATCGCCCAGTGGTTTTTGTTTAGTGGTTAGTGTCATGGGATGAATGTTTTATCTCTGTTGCAGTGAGGTGAGTTGGGATTATGTTCTACATATTTGCATTCGAACGCTGCAACTGGGCTCAAATGAGGTTGTTCTCTTGGCACAATGCTTGTGTAAGTTTCCCTCCTTTTTCTCTCGTAGGGCTGTCATTTCTTCATTCTTCTTCTGGAGCACTTCTAAATGTTCCTTAAAACCTTATATTGTTGAACTCTCTTCCATGGTAGTTGACTGTAGTGTCAAGCTCTTGGTCGCTACCATATATCTTATGGCCAAAGGAAATTCCACTTTGGCCCCATGATGGGCGCCAAATGTTCTTACCACTTTTCGGGTAGTTTCGACCTGTTCTTTGCCTTCCCATCTTAGTCCGAGCTTCTTCTCCAAAGGTAGGGGTGAGTACCTAATAAAGGGCCCCGATGCTCAAGTTAGTGTATATTTTGTGAGTTCTTTGAGAGAAATGAATGTTACCTACTTGTCTCTGCTATTATGCACCTACTAATAGTCGAGACCATTACCAAGTCAGTAACTGTCCACATAGCCCACTAAGGCTAATATCAGATATTGGAGGTCGATTACCATGAAGGTAGGGATAATCAAGGGTCGACCTGTAACCGACCTATAGTGGGACCTATACAATACAATTAGTTTAATATAATCGCGGCTAAAAACCATCACTGTCTTCATTTTAGTGAACAAATGTATTGAAAAACAACACCAAACCAGGAACCTCTCTGAGAACCCAAGAACCCCAAAGACGCTTGGCTTAGTCAACATATCTCTCAAACTCAAACCCCCAAAGGATCACGACGGATGAGGATCGCGGTGAATGAGGATCACAGCAACAAGGTCGGCAAAGCAAGAGTTGTAGAGGAGTAGGAAGTGTGAACATTGGAGAGCATGTAGTTTGCGTTAAAGTTGGTGATGTTGAGGACGCCAGAGGACTGTTGGAGCAAGAAAAGGTGGCGGTAGAGGTTGGTGCACTTCGATAGAACCTTGTCAAGTTCCATGTCCATCATTCTCTGGTGCACGATGCATTCATGAAAGAACCCAGATCCACTCGACTCAGGGAACCCATATCTGCTTCTTCGGCATCAACTTTGTCTAGTCAGTCCTTCAATGGCCTTGTTGATTCCAACAACTATGCCAAAGGTAAAACATCCACCGAGTCAGCATACTTTGTAAACCTCCACACGCGCTTGCATGGCCATTCCATCGAGTCAAATCTGCTTGTGTTGCTGCTAGGAGGAGAATTTGGAGGCTTTAAAATCATGGTTTCTTCGTATTGTTGTATTCTATCTATGGGGTGATGTTGGTTTTGATTTGAAGATGCTGGAAGAGATGTGTGAGTGTGAGGTATTTATTGTTTAGTTGATAGATAAAGATTGGTTTTGATTCAGAGATGCGGGGAAGGATGTTGGTTTTGCACTTTAGATGGATGAATTTTTAGTATTTTTTTTAAGATAATAGCAATAAAAGGGAGAAACAACCAGTTTGGAGTTATTTTTTGAATTATTACCCAAAAGCGGATAAGTCATAACATTTGTTACAACTTCTGAACTAAAAGTCGTAACCGATATTACAACTTCTATTTTTTAACTGGAATCATAAAATATTTTACGACTTCAATTTTTTTTTAATCTATGACTTTAAAGTTGTAAGTTTTTTTTTACGAGTTTAAAATGGTAAGTTTAGTTTTTTTTTACGACTTTAAAGTCGTAACTTAAGTTTTTTTTTTTTACTTTAAAGTCATGAAGCATAAAAATTTTTCAAAATAAATTTTGTTTTACAACTTTCCTATATTTTTTAAAAGAAATTGTAAATAATTTTTTAATTTAATTATTTAATAAATGAATGTATTTTTACTTATTTTAGTTTTATTTAATATTTTTTATTTGGTTTATTATTTTCTTAAATAAAATAATATATACCAAAACTTAAGAAAATATTAAATAAAACCATATAAAAAATATAAAATATTTATTAAATCTAATATTCAAAAAGTATAGAAAATATTAAATAAAATCATATAAAAAAGTATACAAGATATTAAATATAACTAAAAAGGATATAAATACATTCATTTATTAAATAATTAAATTAAAAAATTATTTACAATTTTTGTAAAAAAAATAGAATTCGTAAATGAATTATAATTTCTATAAAAAAATTTAGAAAAACCTTTAACTACTCTAAAGTCGTAAGAACAGAAAAAATTAACATAAAATAGTTTACAATTTCAGTTTAAAAGAAGATAGAAATTATAACATGAATACAACTTTTGGTTCATAAGTCGTAACACATATTATAACTTATTTCTTTTAAATAATAATTTAGAAACAATTCCCAAATGATAATTAAAAAAAAATAACCCCCAAATGGTCGTCGCCCAATAAAAGTTGTTAACGAATTAGTAATGTTATTGAGGAAAAGCAAAAAAAAAAAAAATTAAAATAAAATTTTTGAAAATATAAAAATCAAAATTAAACGTTTAAAACTTCATATACCATAAAAAAAACAATCAACCAAAAGTAACATTAGACCTATTTTTTAAACAATTAAACAAAAAAAACATCCCATTTACCATTCTTATTTTTTTTAACTAACCAGGAATATTCAAATCAATATTTATATATTATAACCGAGTCTGAGTAATGATAAAAAGTACGTCACGAGTTAAAAAAAAAAATTAAAAAAAAGTGCTCAAATATGCCGAAAATGCGTAAAACTGGAGGGGAATGAACAATACTTGACCCTAGGGGCGAGATTAAAAACATTATAAATACTTGACCCTAGGGGCGAGATTAAAAACATTATAAAACCCAAGAGAATTTTAAAAAATAAAATAAAACAAAGGTGACTGCAAAACAGGTCATTTTTTGCAATTTTAACATAACTACATGCATTGTCACAAAGTCTAAAAACAATGTTATATAGCACAACTTCCACAGATGCAGACCCATAAGTTAGAAACATGGATAAATACATTATAAATCACTGACACTGGCATAGCTCGCTATCCAAAAGTGTTTTTGTGAAACTGAGAAAATCTAGACGAGTTTCATTAAAATGTTAACCCTCTTAAAGTGATGAACTTTTCTTGTATCTCGGCTACACGCCGGATATTGTTGGCTTTCTTCAGCTCCAATTTTGACTTTTGCGATAATCCATGTTTAATGTCATGACCAATGGTTGAAATTGAGTTAGCGACATTTGTTAGCTCGGAAGTCAGCTCAGCTTTAGTCTTCTTCATGGTTTCAAGGCCATTAGTTATCCGGTTTCGTTTTGCTTGAAGTTGCCGAATTTGATCATCAATTTCTCGAATAGTTAGAGTGCTTATGTCCATTTCAGCCTCTTGCTGGCCTATTTTGTCCTTCAATTCGTTGTACTCTTTTCTGAGACTAGGAACTTTAAGTTTCTTAGCCTCTAGGTCAGCTAAAAAATTGTCTACCTCCTCAATGTTTTTCTTAGCCTCCAGGAAAGCCTCACTGGCTAACGGAACTTGTTCCACCAACTTCAACTTAAACAGTTGATCAACACTAAGACTAGGATCTTCACGAATTTGTGCAGCAAGTGTTGCAACTTCTGCAACATCACCACGAGAGACCAAAGAAGAAAAATCTACAGCAAGAAGGGAAGACAGCTTCTTCTTGCAGCACTCAATCGTTTCATTATCATCCAAAATGGTAGGAGTTAGATTATCCGATGGTGTAGTCTCAATTTCAGGCATAACAAGCATGTCCTCCAAGGTATCAAGATAGTCATCAAATTTTGCAACTTGATCAGGTGTTAAATGGGGACGACCCTGAACTAGTCCAAAAGATTTCTTATTAGGTGGGCGACCGACACTTCGTGTTTTCCGTTTTAACTTCTTTCCCGTGGTGCCAGTCTTATCTGTGGCATCTTCTCCGGTCTCCGATGATTGTAGAGCTAATAGTCCAAGAGATTTCTCAGTGGGGTGACTGACGCTTCCTGTTTCCAGTTTTAACTTCTTTCTTTGGGTGCCAATCTCATCTGTGGCATCTTCTCCGGTCTCCAGTGATTCTACAGCTAAAACGTCATATACATCAAACAATAAGAAAAATACATAAAATAAAGGAACAACAAAAGTAGCACGGATATGAGTTAGAAGTAAAGTTACTCCATAGCAGACAAGAGGATCCCAACTTAGTTCACAAACTTCAGACCAAAAATATTCTTGTTTTTCTCTTTTCTAGGACAAGATATTCATCTCATCAACATCATTTTCCAAAATATTCAGAAAGACAACTGACCCACCACACTTTAAAAATACAGAGGAAATATACATAAGTCATCACTAATATCTTATTACTCACCCTCATACAAGGAGAAGTATGAAGGAAGAAAGTCCATCAACAAATGATAAAAGTCACAAACCATCACAGTAAATGTTGAACAATGAAGGGGCTAATGACAATCATGGAGGAAAAGCATCAACAATGAACATGAAAAAAATTGAAAGACTTAAACTACAGCAAATCAATACAATACCAAAATGCCAAAAAAAAAAAAAAAAAAAAAAAAAAACTAGGCAAAAATGAATGAGAAAATAGCAACACTGGGTTGAAAAGAAAATTGTGAAACTGTTTTGGCTAACCTTTAGTGGGTGTTTGCTGAGTTGAGGGAATCTGCCAGCTAAATAAAGCAAGGAATGCTTCAATTTTCATGTCAGGAAAATTTGATTGAAGATATCTGCTAATATCAGCCTTGCTTCGAAGCTCTGTCTTGCGACGAGATGTCTCAAGAGATCTTGGAAGTGTAAGGAATCTATCAATAAAATATCCAAAACTGTTCATCCTTTTTGCCACTTTCCAGCCCCATACATCACCAGGACTAGGCCACCCTTCAGGTGCATATGGCAAACCTACACCAGAAGAAAAAGGTGACACTGGTTGAAGATAGAAGGTTTTCTCCTTTGTCACATCCTTACAAGCATTGCTGCAAATTGGAGTGTCATTCTTCAAGGATTCCCTTTCATCCATAGAACTGCAATAACAGAGAAGACAATGTCAACTGCTGAAGAGTCCATACAAACACACAACTGCTTATATTTTCCTGTATATTAGCATGTAATAAAATGTTCACATACTCATGTGCTTGTAGAATAAATTTGATGATATAAATGGAGTTCCCTAAAACTTAATCCTACTACAGAAGTCACTGCCATTGTGCAAATGTGAGCCAGCTAATATGAAGATGATCATACATGGGTGAAAATGTTGCTGACTTCATTCACCACTGATCATACATGGGTGAAAATGTTGCTGACTTCATTCACCACTTAGGAATTGAGCTAAATATGTAAATACCATGACCATGGCCCAACAATTAGTGCTTATCATAGACTCTCTGAGATTTAACATTTGTGTTATTCAAGTCGCATGAGTTAAACAACAAAAGTGAAAGAATAGCTTTTCAAACTCCAACAAGGCAAAATAAATAAAATGTTTAAAGCTCATAATGCGAAAGATATACGGTGGGGAAAAAAATATCATGAGCTATATGTTTAAAAATAATCACTTTTAAACAACAAAAGCATTATCCCAATAGGTGAAGTAGACTACGGCTAGTTTTGGATAAAAGTTGAGAAAATACTATGCACAATTCCGAATTCTAATGCACAAAATGAAAAGGGAAAAATTCACTTCTTTGAGAGAGTAAAAGTAATACACTGCATAGATCACACACGACACCATTTGACTCAGTTTAAAACCAAATATTCAGAGATATTATTTACCTTGAAATTCCTCATAATAGCATCCTCAACAACAACAACAACAACAACAACAACAACAACAACAAACTTCAAAAGCACTATCCCACTTTTTTAAAACGAAAAACAAAATCTCTGTTCTTTTCTTTAAAATAAGTTAATCAAAATAAGCATGGCCTTCAAAACAACACCATTTTCAACAATCAACAACGAAAAGCACCAAAATTTCCAAACATGATGGTAACCCTTTAGTTAAATCTTCACGGAACACAAAGAAATTGACATGAACAACCCAAATACGTTCAACATCTAAAAAACAACTAGGAAAAACAACAAATAATCTATCTGGGCCTCATTGGTCTTCGCAGCAAGCTATACAAATTTTGTGACCTAAATAAGGAGGCAAGCAAGACTTCTTCTAATTCTATAATAATCGTAGTCTAAGCTTGCATAGTTGCATATAACATCCTCTAAGGTCTAACTCAACCCATTTCTAAAAAACACAAGAGGAAAAAAACCCAAAAGGGCAAAATGGTAAATTACCAAACGTGAGGGGGAAGAAGTGGAATGAGGAGTGAAAAAGGCGAAAACTTGACCTGGTGGGAGTGCTAGTGAGAGTGTCTGGGAGAGCCATGGACGGAAGAAGGAGCGAATCCCCGAAGTAGTGAGAGAACTGCGAGGAAATTTAAAAAAAAGAAAAACGAGAAAATTAGGGTTAACAGAGAAAACAGAGTGGAAAATGAGAGGAGATATTCCGGCGAGGCTTTACATGGTACGATGCCGGAGGCGAATTTGGAGATGGGGTCGGGTTTCGACGAGAGGAGGGGCGATTTGGGGATTGCGGGATGACTGTGAGTAAAAGAAAAAAAAAATCTTTACGAATCACAATGCGAAAGAGGAAGAGGGGTTTGGTATAGACTCAAGTGGTTATGTGTTTTGTTTTTCTTGGTAAGAATATTATGATCCGCTGAATGTATTTAGATTAAGGGTTGAGATTCGGTCTAAGACTTGCACGTGTCTCAAAAACCAATAAGCTGAGAGGAGAAAACTTATGTGTTTGGTGAAATTGAAAATAAGTAACAACTATGAAATAAAAGATCTTAATATAATATTGTAATGCATTTAATATCAAAGCAATGAAAATCAAAATAAAAGAGGTCAAGATGCTTTCCAGGTTTAAATATGAGACAACGATAAGTAAAGTACTAAAATCATAACAAAAGGGATTAATATGCTTGCTCTTGCATTATTTTGCTCAAGCTTATATAGAAAATGCAATCTATCAATCTAATGGCTAAAAGGAAAAAATGATAATATAATATTACTTTTTATTAATAGATATAATTAGTATTGAATTTAAAAATAAAAGAATGACTATACATTGTGTAAAAAGTTTTACTTTATCATCTAGTCACAACCTATTATTGTTGACTTTTATAATAATTACTTTAAAAGTCATATTAATAATAAATTATTATTAGATGACAATACAAAATACTTTTATATTGTTAGTGCATGACTATTAAATTCTTTAAAAATTATTTCATTCTTTGTTTTAATATCATCAAATAATAATTTAATTAAATTTGTAACATTGGATTAGGTCAATGGCTATGTACTTGCTAATATAATTAAACTAACTACTAATAATTAAGTCATTTGAATTTAATTAGATAAGATCAAAACTATTATAAAATTCAATTATCTATCAACAATTCATTGTTATTTAAAATCACTAATTTTAATTACTATTGTTTGTGAAATATATTTTAGGTTTTAATTACTTTTTTATCCCAGCAAAATACGGTATTTTTTATTTTACCTTCAAAGTTTTTTTTGTACTAGTCCTTTAAAGATTTAAATTTTTTTCTTTTAGTTTCTACTGTCAAGTACCAACGTTAATTGATAAATGTAACAATAACGTTGACAACCCATTTTGGATGCATATATTCTTGAAATGCTTAATAAACCTCATTAGTTTATCAAATATTAATACTTTTGTTATTATCAAAACTATGAGATTTATGGAATTAGACATCAAAATTGCTATTTGGTATGTTGTGAATTAGAATGTGTGACCTTTGCTAAGGTCTAAGGAGTTATGACAAGAGAGTGAGATTCCTAATATTTTGTGGTAGTGAGCATATATGCTTTTGTGTAGTCAAGTCTCTCTTACTTTCTCTTGACATGTCTTTTGGTGTATTAAGTAGCCTTTTTCATTTACTCCTTTCTTTTTGTCATTGTTTCATTTTTTTTTAACTTTAACCGAACAATCCTTCATTCTTTGCAAGATGGAACAAATAATACAAACCAAGTCTTTAGAATTAATTATCCTTTTTATTCAAATGATCCATGCAAGTGAGTTATTATTTGTTTACCCAAACGAAGCCTAATTGATACCTTTTCATGATAACACCAAGGTGTTATTTTGGAACTTAGGTTATGGCCCAATTAGGCACCCAAAAAATCACCATTAGGAAGAATTTGTCTTTGAAGACTCTAGAAGCAATAACATCTTGGTCAGTGACTAATTTCTAACCTTGCTTCCCTACCACGATCAATTATAACTATAGAAATAAGGAAAACCTATATCTCCAACTACCTTTGGCATAGACAATTTATCCCAACTAAGCCAATTGATATATCATCTAGAATTTATGTTTGTACCCCACCAAAAAGACTTCAACATTCTTTGAATTCATTCCCTAAAGTAGACTAAAGAAAGAAAATATTCATGCAATATGTTGGAATAGCCTACGCCACAGATTTGATAAGAATTTCTCTTCATGCTTTAGAGAGATGTCTACATGACTAGTTTTGAATATATTTTTCCAAATTCTCTGTTTTATATAATTAAAGATAGCATTCTTCTTCCTCCCCACCATGGATGGTAAACCAAGGTTTTTGCCAATTCTTAAACATTTAGTGACCCTCAAAATAAAGGAGAGATGACTTCAAGTGCTTTGAGGAGTGTTCTTATTGGAAAAAAAATTTCAAACTTCTGAAACTACTAGCCCAAAAGCAACTTCAAAATGTTTAAGAATAACATGTAAAGATTGAACCTCTTTTTGAGTGGGCCTACAAAACAAGAAACAATTATCAGCAGATAAAAGATGTGAGAGGATGAGAGCCCCTCTATACACCTTAATACCATGAATATCTCCTTCAAATTCTATATATTTCAAGAGGCAAGAAAAGTCCTTCCTTGCATATGATGAACAAATAAGGTGATAATGAGTCACCTTATCTAATACCTCTTTTAGAAGTGATAGGACCAACAACTTCATCATTGACAAGAACATTAAAATCGAGAGAAGTAAAACACATCCTCATCCAATATCCATTTGTTATGAAAGCCAAGTTTATCCAAGAGACTTTGCAAATAAATCCAATCAATTTTATCAAATGCTTTATTAATGTCAATCTTCAATGCAAATTCACCAAATTTGTCAAGCCTTTTACATTGCATATAATGAATAGTTTCAATGAAAACAAGAACATTATCAAGTATGGATTTGCTCTCACCAAAAAGAGGTTGTTCAAGGGAAATACATTTGGCAAGGAAAGGCCTTAATCTATTGACAAACACTTTAGAAATAATTTTATATAAAACATTACACAAAGCAATAGGCCAAAAATCCTTCATAGTGCTAGGATTATCCTTTTTAGGAAATAGAACAATATCAATATTATTTAATTGAGGAGTGAAATAACCTTGATCCAACCAAGTGACGCTTGCATGAAAAATTCCCTCACCATAAATTTTAGGACCTTTGTGGTGAGGAAATTTTTCATGCACATGTTGATGTAGATTTGTCAAAGACTTGTCAGAGTGCATTTGATAAAGAACATTCCTAAATTCCCACATGTTGAAAAGATCCATTAGAACATTATTATCATCCAAAGAAATTTTATTTTGCACATGTGCAACAACTACATCTACATCAACATCAACACCACCACCAGAATATAAATTCTAGAAATAGTTTGTCGCAACATCACAAAGTTCATTTTATTGTGTAATCAAAGTGCACTCATCATCAATTAATTGATAAATTATGTAGCTCTTCTTTCTAGCATTTGTGAAGGCATGGAAAAAATTTCATGTTGGAGTCACCATCACAAAGCTAGAAAAATTATATTGCTCTTTGATGCCAAAAAGTTAGGACCGAGCAACGATCGAGTTCAGTCAGATTCAAGTCAAAAAGCCCACTCCAGACCAAACCGATGTATGGAATTTTTGGCCCATCTCCAACCAATTTAGTCCTTCGGTTTAGGCGGGTTCGGGTTAGGTTGGTAACAGATTGGGTCGATCGGGTGAAATAGGATTGGGTCAACATTTTTGGACCTTTTTTAAAACCTTTTTTTTTCTTTTAAAAAACCAATTTTTTTGGGCCATTATCTCTATCCTTGATTTTGTTTTCAAAAATTTAAATGAAAAATGAAAACCATTTCAATTGTTAATTGTAATAAAGGCCCAAAGACATAGGTACATCAATATTTTAATTAATCAAAACATTTAAATTTTTTCTAACTTAGTTAATAATAAAAATTTGTAAAAATTCTTCACCTTAAAATTACTATTTTCACCAAACTCAAACATTAAAAAATAACAGCAAAGCAAAGGAAAAATACAAAACAATTTTAACCTCATAATGCAAATTGATTGGCATATTGTTGGCTAATGCCTATCTAGCCAAAAATACAAATAACGAAATATAAAA
Organism: Glycine max; assembly: GCF_000004515.6. Classification (NCBI taxonomy): domain Eukaryota; kingdom Viridiplantae; phylum Streptophyta; class Magnoliopsida; order Fabales; family Fabaceae; genus Glycine; species Glycine max. Next base: position 28,985,428 of record NC_038256.2, on the reverse strand, counting down.
AATAAAAGGCTATGTTATTACAAATAGAGTCCTTCTATGTTAGGCTCTATGTTGCTTTCTGGCTTTCTTTGTAGAGGAACCTCCTACAAAAATGAATAATAAATTTAAAAGAATTATAAGGAAATATATGATAAATTATCATAAGAAAAGAAAAACAAAAGGTAATTAAGCAAAGCTACTTTATTTGAAATTGAGTCCTTCACATTTCATGGGAGGATTGACATGAATTCCCAACTATTGTTGTTAACATAAACTAAAAATATTAGAAATAGAAATTTAAAACACTTAGCATTAATCATATTGAAAATAAGCCACTTCATATAGATTAACTCTTAATCAAATAAAAAAGGTTACCTAGGAAAAATGTCAGATTTTATAAAAAAAAAATATTATTGAATGCTTCAGTTATTATACTAAGTGTGACATATGCAAAAAAAAAAAAACAAAATGAACTTCAATGATTTTTTCACAAATATAGAACATCCAAAAAGGTTATACATTAGCTACCATTTCTATATTACTTCTCTATGAATAGTTCCAATATATATTATTTGAACTTAAGATTTCTTAGACACTTTCCCGTCAAAACGTTGTTACTTTGTTGTGCAAAAACAACTCAAACGTATTTTCACAGGAGGAGTGTCTAAAATTTTTTAGAAAAATTCCTTAACACATCTCCAACACTGGGGATTTAAAAACAAAATTCAATCTTTTATTTGAAAGTATCCTGCAACATGAAACCAGAGATCAATAAATCCATCAATCATCTTAAACATTAAAAATAACCACAGTGGAATAATCATTATACCTTTTGTATTATTGTTCTCAAAAACATATATGAAACTTCTCAAAACAATCAAAATACTATTAATTTCTAAACTAACTATCAAGTCAAAACAATAACCAAATCATCAAGTTTGAATTTTTTTAAGCACACATGAAACTTAGAAACATAGAAAGAAAAGGAATCAAACATACTAAGTAACAAAAATCCAATCTTTTATAAAAGTGAACAAGGAGCAAGTAGATTCAACTTTGAATAAAAAGAGAACTTACAATGATACAATTTCAGGTTAGAGAAGAACCTGCAAGCAATCCTTGCAAACATAAAAAGATGGAGAAATTATAAATTTTCTTCTCCATTGTTAAAGTTACAAACTTTCAGCAACAAGAAATTATTTCTTTGGATTCTTTGGTGGAAAACATAGGAGATAAAATGAAAAGTGAAAAAAAATTGGAAAAAAACATTGAGCGTGGTGGTGGGATCTTAGATTCAAAAAGACAAAAGATGAGAGAGGATATAGAAAAGGTAGAGAAGGGAGTGATGGGATTGGGAGAAATGGGAGAGCAACACTAGGGCTTGCGTGTGAAGAGAAATTAGGAAAGGGAGTGTAGGTTGCTAGGGTAAAATAATCTAATGCTGGGGTAATATAGTTAGTCGGGCACCGATGGATTAAAAAATTTCTAACTGAGCTCAGTCGAACACACCTATTTCAACCTTTTTTTTTACCTAAAAACTCGTTAACCCAATATGATCTGCCCGAGCACTCGAATTTTTGTTTGAATACATCGAGTCTCAGTCGGGTGGCAAAAACATGCTCACCCTTATTGGTGTAGAAGCAAAGCTTCATGATGAACCAAGATTGATTTAAAGATGTTTTGATGATAACAAAGGTGATGACAAAAAGCTCAAAGGTCAATCAAAGAATGAGTTCAAGATGTTCAAGATAGAATCAAGAACACTTCAAGATTCAAGAGGAAAGTTGATTTCAAGATTCAAGGATCAAGCTTCCAAGAATCAAGATCAAGATTCAAGACTCAAGATTCAAGAATCAAGAGAAGACTTAATCAAGATAAGTATGAAAAGGTTTTTTCAAAAACTAAGTAGCACATGAATTTTTCTCAAAACATGTTTACTAAAGAGTTTTTACTCTCTGATAATCGATTACCAGATTATTGTAATCGATTACCAGTGGCAAAATGGATTTGAAAAAGTTTTCAAATGAATTTACAACGTTCCAATTGATTTCAAAAAAGCTGTAATCGATTACAATGTTTTGGTAATCGATTACCAGTGCCTTTGAACGTTGAAATTCAAATTCAAATGTGAAGAGTCACATCCTTTCACATAAAAGCTTTGTGTAATCGATTACACTGATTTGGTAATCAATTACCAATGATTGTTTCTGAATAAATCAAAAGATGCAGCTCTTCAAATGGTTTTTGACTTTTTCAAATTGGTTTTAAGTTTTTCTAAAAGTCATAACTCTTCTAAATGGTCCTCTTGACCTGACATGAAGAGTCTATAAAAGAAAGACTTTGTTTTGCATTTTAGAACAATCAAATCAATCCAATCAATCTAATACAATCATTTACGAGTCTTGAATCTCTTTGAACTTCTTCTTCTTCTTTGTGCCAAAAACTTTCCAAAGTTTTCTGGTTTTCTAAACCTTGAAAACTTGTGCTATTCATTCTTTTCATCTCTTCTCCTTTTGCCAAAAAGAATTCGCCAAGGACTAACCGTCTGAATTCTTTTTGTGTCTCTCTTCTCCCTTTTCCAAAAGAACGAAGGACTAACTGCCTGAATTCTTTTGTGTCTCCCTTCTCCCTTGTCAAAGAATTCAAAACGACACAGTCTGAGAATTCTTTTGATTCTTCCCTTTCCCTTATACAAAAGTTTTCAAAGGACTAACCGTCTGAGAATTCTTTTGTATCCCCATTCACATAGTATCAAAGGTTTAACCGCCTGAGATCTTTGTCTTAACACATTGGAGGGTACATCCTTTGTGGTACAAGTAAAGGGTACATTTATGGAGACAACGGGATAGTGAGAATCCAATTTGGTGTAACTTATGAGTTTATGGACAGATTTGGGTAATTCAACTACAAAGAGAACAAGGAAGGGTACATCCCTTGTGGATCTTTGCTTGTAAAAGGATTTTTTACAAGGTTGAAAGAAATATCAAGGATCGCAAGTCGCTTGAGGACTGGATGTAGGCACGGGTTGTGATGCAATCCTCCCTAGGAAGGGACCAATCACTAGAACCATGAGCAAGAGGCTCCAAGAAGATTGGGCTAGAGCTGCTGAAGAAGGCCCTAGGGTTCTCATGAACCTTAGGGTAGATTTCTGAGCCCATGGGCCAAGGTTGGGTCCAATTATCTTTGTACATATTAGACTAGGATGTCATTATATTTGGTCCTTGTATATAGGGCTCCATATTGTAGGTAGGGTACCCTAGAAATATAGGATTTTTCAGCCCTTGTATTTTTGGGCACCTAGACTAGTTTTTGTATTAGGGGTAGTTTTGTAATTTCACATGCACTAAGTGGATATTTGATGTGTGTGGTTGGAAATAAATTTAATTGAATTGGTAGAAGCCCAATCCAATTAAATTTTAGAGGGGGAGGTGAGCATTTGCTTACTACACCCCATTGCCACATCATATAGTCACACTTTGTGCATGTCCTTCATGCTTTTCATGCCTCATGACACCTAAGCACACTTAGTGGAGAATCTTGTAATTGATCTTGGATTAGTGGGCTGAACCATAACTAAAATTCACTAATCATAATTAGTGAAATTTTGGCTCCAAAGTTTGGCTCCACAAATTCAATTTCAAATTCAAGTGAAATTTGAATTTCCCTCCAATTTTGTGTGACACTTAGGCTATAAATAGAGGTCATGTGTGTGTATTTTTTTCAACTTTGATCATTTGAATATTAACTTCAGATTTCAGAGCTCCTTTTGAGCACAAAATTTCGTGCTCTTCTCTCCCTCTCCCTTCATTCATCTCCTTCTTCCTCCAAGCTCTTATCCGTGGCCTCCTATGGTGGTGAGCTTCTTCTAGACTCATCTTCTCCTTGAAGTGGCGTCTCCTCTCTCTCTTCCTTCTCCATTCCACTGCCATTTATCTTCCAAGAAGCAAAGGAATCCATTGATGAAGAAGATCCTAGGCTTACAAGCTCCAATGGAGCTTGCATCATGTGGTATCAGAGCATCTTCATCTAGGTGATGTTCTTTTGCTTCCTCTATCTTTTTGTTTGGTGAATTCTCTTTAATTCCTTGTTCTTCATCTTATTCTCCATGTATATCCTCCATTGTCTTGTGGTTTGGTGCTGTTTAGAGTAGATTCAAAAAAAAAAAAAATCGATTAAATCTTAGATCTACACTTGTTCTTGCATTGCTATGGTTCAAATTTTGTAGATCTACTCTTGAATCATGTTTTTGTGTTGATTTTAGGTTCTATCATTTTTCATTCATAATATTCTTGTGCTGAACCTTAGATCTAAATTTTCTTCCAAAATATTGATTAGAAAAAAAAAACACAAAAATCTAAGTGTAAATCACTTAATCCATGTTGTCTTAGAGTCATGTTTAGTCATTGTAATTGTCACATTATGTTCTAAGTTTGTGTTAAATTTTTATTTTGTTGATTTAATTCTAGATACATTTGTTCATGTATTCTTGTCATTCTTAGCCTATATTTTGAATTTTGAGTCTAATTCATGCATGTTATTTAGTTCATAACATGTTCTAAATCAATTCCTAGAAGTAGTCTTGTTCTTGAACTTTTTTTTGTTTTCTAAGTTTCCTACATGATGCCTATGATGAAGTTGAGTTGTGGTGCTGAGTTGTGGCTGGATTTGTGAATCAAAATAAGTCTTAAGCTCTCTTGAATTGTGTTATTCAAGATAATTGAGCATAAGCAAACACAAATTGTAACTATCCAAGCCTTAAGCAACATAAACACTACTCTTGATTTCTAGGTTGAAATCGCTGGTGCTGGCAACTTGAACATACAAAATTGTATAAATTACTGGGAATTTGTCACTACGAGTTTTGAGCTGAAATTTTTAATGAATTTTCTAGACATCTGTACAAAAAATATAAAAAAAGAACCAAGCGATTTGGATTAAAGGAAAAAATAAGAAAAATCACACAAGTTGGCAAAAAAATCAGTGTCCAGGAAAAAAAAGTGAAAGGAAAGTGTGCTTGTTGTTTTGGCTCAAAATTTGTTCTATAATTGGTGCCTATTTTATACCAATCCTAGTTCTGAAATTTCAATTGAAAATTATTGTGAAAACAAGTGCCAAAACTAGAGGTTTCTTGAGTCTTTTTTTTTTTTTTAGAGTTTTTCTACTCTACTCTAGAGCCATTCTAGGTTTCTCTTTGAGTCCTAGCTTGTTTTTTTGTGCTTTTCATTGCTTTAATTGTTGAATAATCCTTGGAAATTTGTCTTGTTAAAACTCTATTGGTTTAGCTTTCATTTCATTTTTTTTTTGTCTTTGGTTATTGCGTGTCTCTTTGTTTCCTTGCTTGTGAGTTGCCATATAGGGAATTGGAAAGGAGGATTGGTGCCATATCTTGAAGAATTTGAGTCAAGAAGCAAGGGGCCAACCACCTTAAGAGCTATTGGACTAAGAAGCACTCCAAATTGAGTGAAACACTAAAGAGAGAATAGCCACCACAATTGAGGACTTTTGTCTTTGTAATTTTGTAATTGGCAATTTGCTTTGCTTTCAAATTTTGTAACAAAAAGGCCTTTCATTGGAAGTAAGTTGGGAGCCTCTGTTAGGTCACCCTACTTCCATTTGTGTGTAATAATTTTAGGCAATTTTCCCTTAGGATAGTGAGTGTTTTGTTGGGAACCTTAAATGAGGTCATCCAAACACTCTTAGGATCCGCCTAGTTTGCATTTCTTGCACTTTAATTTCTTGCTTACTTTCATAGCTTATTTCCTTTACCCTCCATTGTCAAACCGCCTAGATAGCTTTCCTTTTACCAATTAGTTTTTACCTTATCTTTCACACCTTTTTTAGTGTTTATTTTGGCTAGTTTCAACCATAGTTTCTTTTACCTTTTTTTTTCAAACCCCTAACAAGAAAGAACCATAACTTAGGAACCAACATGAGTCTTCATTCTTCATCTAGTGTTAATGGTGAGGGTTCTACTCCTAAGGACCCCTTGTATAAGATATTAGATGAGTTGAGATCCCTTAAGTTGTGGAAAGAAAAACAAGAGAGAAAAGAAAAAGGTAAAAAAAGAGTGGAAGAAATAAGTCATGATGAAAGAGAGAAAATAAGAGAGGAAGAAAGAAGAAAAATAATGAAAGAAATGAAAAGAGAAAAACATGCCTCCTATAGTAGTCATGACTCTTGCAAGAGTTTAAGTGAAGAACTTAGCGACTATTATAGAGGGCGTCATAGTTCACATACTAAACATCACTCCCAAAGAAGAGAAAAGGATAGAAGGCCTCAAGAGGTTAACATTAGCCTCCCATATTTCCACGGAAAAGATAATGTTGAGGCCTACTTAGATTGGGAAATGAAGGTTGAACAACTCTTTGCTTGCCATCATATTAGCGAAGAGAGAAAAGTTCCATTGGCTACCCTTAGCTTTCAAGGGTATGCCCTCTATTGGTGGACTTCCCTTGTTAAAGAACGAAGGATTCATGGGGATCCTCCAGTAGAGTATTGGAATGATCTTAAGAGTGCCCTTAGGAAGAGGCACATTCCCTCCTACTATGAAAGGGAGCTTATGGACAAACTCCAAAGGCTTAGACAAGGGAGTATGAGTGTTGAAGAATATAGACAACAAATGGAACTACTCCTTTTAAGAGCTAGACTTAGGGAGGAGGAAAGAACAAGCATAGCTAGGTTCCTTAGTGGGCTCAATATGGAAGTGAGGGACAAGGTTGAACTCCTTCCATATAGGGACCTAGATGAGCTAGTCCAACTTTGTATAAGAGTGGAGCAAAAACTTAAAAGAAAGCCTTCTTCAAAATCTTATGGCTCTCACTCTTATCCAAGGAAGGACCAGGCCCATGGAATTTTAGGGGCTGCACCTTCAAAACCCAAGGAAGATAAGGGTAAGACCATAGAGAAATACACCCCTAAGACTAGTTCCCAAGAAAGGACTAGCAACATTAAATGCTTCAAATGTCTTGGGAGAGGTCACATTGCCTCTCAATGCCCCACAAAGAAAACCATGATCATGAGGGGTCAAGACATTTATAGTAGTCAAGAGGAGACTACTTCTTGCCCTTCCTCTAGTGGAAGTGAAGATGAAGTAAGGGGTGAAGAGTCTAGTGAGGAAGTCTACCCTCATGAAGAAGGTGACCTCTTAATGGTTAGAAGGCTCCTTGGAGGTCAATCTTGTGATCTATCTCAATCCCAAAGAGAGAACATCTTTCATACAAGATGCAAAATTTTAGATAAAACTTGTTCTCTCATTGTGGATAGTGGATCTTGTTGCAATTGTTGTAGCACAAGATTAGTTTCCAAGTTGAACCTCACTATCATTCCCCACCCAAAACCTTATATACTTCAATGGCTCAATGAGCAAGGGGAAATGATAGTTAACCAACAAGTGAAGGTACCTTTCTCCATTGGGACATATAAGGATGAAGTTAATTGTGATATAGTTCCCATGGAGGCAGGACATATTCTTTTAGGAAGGCCGTGACAATTTGATAGGAAGATCATTTATAATGGCCTAACTAATGAGATTAGCCTCACCCATCTTGGCACTAAATTTGTGTTGCATCCTCAAACACCTTCACAGGTGGCCAAAGATCAACTAACTATGAAAGATAAGAGGGATGAGGAAGAAAAATTAGAAAAACAAAAGAAAAAGAAGGATAGTAAGGTCTTGTCTTCAAAGGCCAGGGGGAAGGAAAAAGAGGGAAAGGATTCCTCCAAGAAGATTGTTAAGAAGGAAAATCATTTTGCAACAAAAGGTGATATTAAAAGAGCACTCCTTCTTAAACAATCTTTCTACCTTCTCCTATCAAGGGAAACATCCCTTAGCACTGCCACAATTCCTACATTTGAGACCTTACCCCCAAAGGTCCAAGAACTCTTACATGAATTTGGTGATATATTTCCCAAAGAGATACCCCCTGGGCTACCTCCTTTAAGGGGAATAGAACACCAAATAGATTTAGTCCTAGGAGCAAGCCTTCCTAATAGGCCAGCCTATAGGACTAACCCTCAGGAGACTAAGGAGATAGAGTCTCAGGTTAAAGAATTGTTGGAGAAGGGCTGGGTCCAAGAGAGCCTAAGCCCATGTGCTGTGCCAGTGTTGTTGGTGCCCAAAAAGGATGGTACGTGGAGAATGAGTACAGATTGCAGGGCCATCAACAACATCACTGTAAAGTATAGGCACCCCATTCCTAGACTTGATGATCTGCTTGATGAGTTGCATGGTGCCAATATCTTTTCAAAAATTGATCTTAAAAGTGGTTATCACCAAATCAGGATGAAAAAGGGTGATGAGTGGAAAACTGCTTTCAAGACCAAGTTTGGTTTGTATGAATGGCTAGTGATGCCTTTTGGGCTCACTAATGCACCAAGCACCTTTATGAGGCTTATGCATCATGTCTTAAGGGATTTCATAGGTAGATTTGTAGTTGTTTATTTTGATGATATTTTAGTGTATAGTAGGAGCCTAGATGATCACTTAGGACATCTCAGACAAGTTCTTTCAGTCCTTAGGAAAAACACCCTCTATGCAAATATAGAGAAGTGTACCTTTTGTGTAGATAATATAGTTTTCTTAGGTTTTGTAGTTGGTAGAAATGGGGTCCAAGTGGACCCTGAGAAAATCAAGGCCATCCAAGAATGGCCCACCCCAAAAAGTGTGGGAGATATTAGGAGCTTCCATGGGTTAGCAAGCTTCTATAGAAGGTTCGTTCCTAATTTCTCTACAATTGCATTACCTCTCAATGAGCTGGTGAAGAAGAATGTGGCATTTACCTGGGGTGAAAAACAAGAGCAAGCCTTTGCTTTGCTCAAAGAAAAGCTTACTAAGGCACCTGTTCTAGCTCTTCCTGACTTTTCTAAAACTTTTGAGCTAGAATGTGATGCCTCTGGAGTGGGAGTTGGAGCTGTACTGTTACAAGGTGGGCACCCTATTGCTTATTTTAGTGAAAAACTTCATAGTGCCACCCTCAACTACCCCACCTATGATAAAGAGCTTTATGCCTTAATAAGAGCCCTCCAAACTTGGGAACATTACCTTGTTTCCAAGGAATTTGTCATTCATAGTGATCATCAATCACTTAAGTACATTAGAGGGCAAAGCAAGTTAAACAAGAGGCATGCAAAATGGGTAGAGTACCTAGAGCAATTTCCATATGTTATCAAATACAAAAAGGGAAAAACAAATGTGGTAGCTGATGCCCTCTCTAGGAGACACACATTGTTTTGCTCCCTAGGAGCTCGAATTTTAGGATTTGATAATATTAGGGACTTGTATGCTTTAGATGAACATTTCTCTCCCATTTATGAGAGTTGTGGGAAAAAGGCCCAAGATGGATTCTATTTGGCTGAGGGGTATTTGTTCAAAGAGGGAAAGCTTTGCATACCCCAAGGATCCATTAGGAAATTACTTGTGAAAGAGAGCCATGAGGGTGGGCTCATGGGCCACTTTGGGATAGACAAGACCCTTGTCTTACTCAAAGAAAAGTTTTATTGGCCCCATATGAAGAAAGATGTCCATAAGCATTGCACTAGGTGTGTGGCTTGTTTACAAGCCAAGTCTAGGGTGATGCCTCATGGGCTATACACACCCTTACCCATCCCATCTGCACCTTGGGTAGACATTAGTATGGACTTTGTCCTTGGGCTTCCTAGAACCCAAAGAGGTGTAGACTCTATCTTTGTGGTGGTGGATAGGTTTAGCAAGATGGCACACTTTATACCATGCCACAAGGTGGATGATGCTTCCCACATCTCAAAACTCTTTTTCAGGGAAGTTGTGAGACTCCATGGTTTGCCTAGGACCATTGTGTCAGATAGAGATGCTAAGTTCCTTAGCCACTTCTGGAAAACCTTATGGGCTAAGTTAGGAACTAAACTTCTTTTCTCTACCACTTGTCATCCACAAACTGATGGGCAAACAGAGGTAGTGAATAGGTCTTTATCCACCCTTTAAGGGCTCTTCTGAAAGGCAACCATAAGTCTTGGGATGAGTATCTTCCTCATGTAGAATTTGCCTACAACAGGGGGGTTCATAGAACCACCAAGCAGTCCCCTTTTGAGGTTGTCTATGGGTTTAATCCCCTAACACCGTTAGACCTCATTCCCCTCCCACTGGACACTTCTTTTATACATAAAGAAGGGGAATCTAGGTCAGAATTTGTAAAGAAGATGCATGAGAGGGTTAAGAACCAAATAGAGAACCAAACAAAGGTGTATTCAACTAAAGGCAATAGAGGAAGAAAAGAGCTAGTTCTTAATGAGGGTGACTGGGTTTGGCTCCATCTTAGGAAGGATAGATTCCCTACTAAAAGGAAATCCAAGCTTAGCCCTAGAGGGGATGGACCTTTTCAGGTTTTGGAGAGGATCAATAACAATGCCTATAGGTTGGACCTCCCAGAAGAGTATGGAGTCAGCACCACTTTTAACATTTCTGATTTAACTCCTTTTGCAGGTGGAGCTGATATTGAGGAGGAGGAACTAACAGATTTGAGGTCAAATCCTCTTCAAGGGGAAGGGGATGATGCAATCCTCCCTAGAAAGGGACCAATCACTAGAACCATGAGCAAGAGGCTCCAAGAAGATTGGGCTAGAGCTGCTGAAGAAGGCCCTAGGGTTCTCATGAACCTTAGGGTAGATTTCTGAGCCCATGGGCCAAGGTTGGGTCCAATTATCTTTGTACATATTAGACTAGGATGTCATTATATTTGGTCCTTGTATATAGGGCTCCATATTGTAGGTAGGGTACCCTAGAAATATAGGATTTTTCAGCCCTTGTATTTTTGGGCACCTAGACTAGTTTTTGTATTAGGGGTAGTTTTGTAATTTCACATGCACTAAGTGGATATTTGATGTGTGTGGTTGGAAATAAATTTAATTGAATTGGTAGAAGCCCAATCCAATTAAATTTTAGAGGGGGAGGTGAGCATTTGCTTACTACACCCCATTGCCACATCATATAGTCACACTTTGTGCATGTCCTTCATGCTTTTCATGCCTCATGACACCTAAGCACACTTAGTGGAGAATCTTGTAATTGATCTTGGATTAGTGGGCTGAACCATAACTAAAATTCACTAATCATAATTAGTGAAATTTTGGCTCCAAAGTTTGGCTCCACAAATTCAATTTCAAATTCAAGTGAAATTTGAATTTCCCTCCAATTTTGTGTGACACTTAGGCTATAAATAGAGGTCATGTGTGTGTATTTTTTTCAACTTTGATCATTTGAATATTAACTTCAGATTTCAGAGCTCCTTTTGAGCACAAAATTTCGTGCTCTTCTCTCCCTCTCCCTTCATTCATCTCCTTCTTCCTCCAAGCTCTTATCCATGGCCTCCTATGGTGGTGAGCTTCTTCTAGACTCATCTTCTCCTTGAAGTGGCGTCTCCTCTCTCTCTTCCTTCTCCATTCCGCTGCCATTTATCTTCCAAGAAGCAAAGGAATCCATTGATGAAGAAGATCCTAGGCTTACAAGCTCCAATGGAGCTTGCATCAGGTTGTTACCGAACCAGTATAAAAACTCTTGTGTGTTTGTCTCCTTCTTCCCTACTCTTTTACTTTCCGTTATGCATTTTAATTTCCACTTTTACTTTTGGTTAAGTTTCTCTTCTACTCCTTATTCTCTTAACAACATAGTAAAAGCCTTAGAAGAGTAAATTTTTAATTAGTAAAGATTTAGGAATAATTAATTCAACCCCCATTCTTAATTATTCTGAGGCCACTTGATCCAACAATTGGTACTATTATGGAATAACATGTTGCTAGGATAAAATGAATCACACGCTAGGGTAATATAGTCAGTTAGGTCGGACACCAATGGATTTAAAAATTTCTAATTGAGCCCAACCGAACACACCTGTTTCAACCCTTTTTTTCACCTGAAAACTCGTTAACCTAATATGATCTCCTTGAGCACTCAAATTTTTGTTTGATTACATCGAGTCTCGATTGGGTGGCAAAAACATGCTCACCCCTTGTTGGTACTATTATGGAGTTTGACAAGCAAACCAAAAGATAAATTATTAGACCAAGACAAAGCTACTAGAGAGGATAATCTATCCTCTTTAAACCAATAGTTCTTAAAATGAAACCTAGAATGCATAATACTCCTTTCCTTGTAAAAAGGAGAGCAAGCAAAAGAGGAAAGTAATATGATCTACTGACAACCACTATAGTTAAACCACAATTTGGAAAAAGGTCTAGCCATTCTTGTCTTATCAAAGCTCTTCCATCTCATTAACAAATCTTTTACCTTTGCAACAAATTTATAATTTTTTTATAATTAAAAACCAATCTAATTAAAAAAAAAAACACATTCTTTTCTTTTGTTACTTTTGGCTAATAGTGTTGATTAGGTCTTACAAATGTAAATACATATGAATGACCGTAAATGATAATTTTAAATTTTGATTGATTTTGGTGGAGGATTTGTTTTACATATGACTTTTCTCTATTTATAATGATAATAGCAATGCAATTACAAGCATCAACTGTTTATTAGGCACATTGGTTGTTTTCTAATAACAACTACATCAACTGTTTATTAGGCACGTATATATGATCTTCTTGCATTGCTTACATATGTTGCTATTGCGACCACACATTCCCTAACATGGTTGTAAATAAATAACTGTTATTTTTTACTAATCAATTCTCTTTTCTTTTAGGATTTCTCACCTATTAGAAGAATATGATATATGCCGTAAAAAAATGATATTTTTGAAAAATTTTAAAAAGTAAAATTATTTGACAAATTGAGAAGAATTCTAAAATCCTTGAATTTAAATTTCAAATAGTATTTTGTTTAACTCGCTTTAAAAAATAATTATCTTTTTCGTCAACTTTCTTTAATAATTTTTTTAAAAGACAAATATTTTTTTCAAAATTAAACATGTCTGAAAATTCAGTCATTTTTTTTCAAAAATGGAAGAAATTTTAATGAAACATTATTATAAATGATTTTTTCCTTATAAAAAAATTCATACGACTTTATTTATCACTAAAGAAAAATTAAGACAACAAAATAAAATAAAAACAAAAACAAAAAATAAAAATGGTAATAATAAGAATAAAAAATCCCCCCATGAGCCTTCCCTAATCCCCTACACGTGCCTCACCATCTCTTGTTCTCTCAACTCTCTTCTTTCTGGGGTTTCCTCTCTCTCTCTCTCATTCTGCTGCTGCAACTCAAAGTACACAAAACGTGAAAAGCTGGTTAGTCTAAGTCTTTTGTTCTTTTGGGTCTCACCCATGTTTTTTGTCTCCCATAACCCTTATTTACCCCTTTGTTGTTTTTTTTTTTTTGATTTTTTTTGGGTTTATTATTATTATTATTTCCCCTTGTTTTGTTGTTACCATGGTTAATTTGTTGTAGCTTTCCTCTGCTTGAAATAATTTCAATAAGGTTGCACTGTCTATTACTTAACATCATAGGGTTAAGGTTTATTATATATATAAAAAAAACCTGTCATAGTTTGTTCTTATTCTGAAACAAAAAGAAATGGCAAAAATCTGCATAATCCCCAGAATAATGAAAGCTAAAGAACCAGCACTTTTCAAAAGAGTTGGTGCTTTACACCAAATAGAAGCCAATAGTCTATTCTCAATTCAAAAGCAATTGCTGAGGTAGTGAATTTCCCTTCAAAATACAGGTGTTACACTCCACAAAATGCACCAAATAGCAGCATAGCTTGCAGATTGTCATAAAAATTTGGCCTCATTATTTGTACTAACACCATTGACTAAAGCTAGTTAGCGAAAATTGGTCCAGGGTCCAGGCGCCTAGCCTTGATTAGACAATGGCCATACTCCATAAGGAGAAAGCAAAAGTAAAAGATTGTAAGAAAACATGTGGAACTGGTCCTGAATTAGCACCAGAGCAGACATAACACGTCAGATAAGACAGCCTTATGTGGCCTGTGATTCTGCAAAGGATGGCAAGCAATGCAAACTTCCACAAAATATAGTCTCCTTATTTTTATTTTAAATTGCGGTAGCAGTTGCAATTGCAGTTTTGTCGCATTTCTTGATATTGTGGGCAATTGTGAATAAATGTGGCTACAATTGTGGTCACAAACACTCTAAAAACCTTGACATTGTGGCCAAAACCACGGTCGCAGGCCGTTTTTTAAAACCTTAAACCTTTGAAACAAGCCAGCTTAAAATTTTCCAAGGCAGGGAAACAGTTTCATCACTCACAAAAAGTTCTAAAAAGGGAGCTCCGTGGTCAAATATTTACCTTACAATCATATATTTTATGAGGCTTTTAAACTTGAATTAATTAAAGATAAACATATCATCTAATTTAGGGAGTGCTTCTGATACAATATTGCCACTTACTGGCTCGTCTCTTATTCTCACCTTGCAATATGTGCAGACATGACATCTTAAGCTTGTCTAGTATGCCTTGATGTTACTTTGTGGCTTTAATTTTGTGAGTTAATCATTGAGAAATTTGTACTTTCTTACACCACATACTTGTATGGCATGCTCTTCTCTTCACTATTTTATGTATTTTGTTTACACATCTCTATCCATTCCTTTATTTTATCTTGCTATAAATGCATTTTTAAGCTTCAACATGTCTTTCTTTCCAGGGATGGAAGCCATTGGTTCTGTGGATGACCTCTTGGATTTTTCATTAGACATAGGTGAGAAAGATGATGATGACGACAAACCTAGGAAAGCCTGTCCTTCACTTAACTCAAAATGCGGAGATCCATCATTGTTTAACCCATTGGTCCAGGTTGATCCAAACCATTCATTTTCTGTAAGTTTTATATTCCCATTTTAACCTTTTAGGAGTGTTTGAGTCCATGAAAAGTATATTGGTTTTTGATTGGGTTATGAGTTGTTACTTCTTATTGCTTCTGTGATTGGAAAAAGAGAAACAATCAGAAAAATATTTATGAATTGTGCTTTGGTTGGAATTAGCTGGAATTGGAATTTGAAATGGGCTGGCTTGGATGAGTGAATTGCAGAAGATATATGGTGCAGCTTTTGTTGCAGGACAAGTTTGTCCTGGTGGATTCTTATTGTTTATTGTGGTGATCATATACTAGTGCAGAAGATATATGGGGTATCTTTTATTGCGGTGATCACATACTAGCTCAGGGGTCTCTGAAATTTTAAAACAGCTAGTGAAACTTAAGTTTTCTATGTGAGTGTTCACTGAAATGGGGGTATTGTTCTCTTATATTAAATGGTGCTGACAGATTTTTACTTATTTTTCTATTGGCATCAATGTATTGGAAATCCTAGATTGTTAAATGAACAGTATATTCTTCTTTTTCATACACTTGTGATGTCACTATGGTTCCAAGGTTTCCATATTGTGCAACCGTATGTTCCTCTGTTTAGAAGAAAATAAAATAGTGTGGAAATTATTTTTTTGATCTATAGGTTGCGCATCCATGACTAGTTGCATGGGTCTGATGCCTGTGTTGACTTGAAACCCCCCCTTTTCTTTTACTACGAAAGTTTAACACCCCCCCCACCCCCTGAAGCACCGAGGCCATGCGCTTAGATTAAGGAGTAACC